>NW_024609770.1:220000-397500 GCF_018296145.1 Oncorhynchus tshawytscha
CCCCACTGAACTGGTTGGGTATAATGTTAATAATATGAATGATAGGTTAGAGAAAGACCCCACTGAACTGGTTGGGTATAATGTTAATAATATGAATGATAGGTTAGAGAAAGACCCCACTGAACTGGTTGGGTATAATGTTAATAATATGAATGATACGTTAGAGAAAGACCCCACTGAACTGGTTGGGTATAATGTTAATAATATGAATGATACGTTAGAGAAAGACCCCACTGAACTGGTTGGGTATAATGTTAATAATATGAATGATACGTTAGAGAAAGACCCCACTGAACTGGTTGGGTATAATGTTAATAATATGAATGATACGTTAGAGAAAGACCCCACTGAACTGGTTGGGTATAATGTTAATAATATGAATGATACGTTACAGAAAGACCCCACTGAACGATGCAGAACCCGAAGAATCATATTTGTCTTGGTCAAATGCATTTCAAAACACAAGGAAGTTCAATTTCATCACAAGAGCTTGTTTTCACCCACTCTATGTAGAGTGGATGGATGGACACCATACATAGTGGGAGTAAGGTCACCTGACCTAAGATATTGGATCAAGCTGCATCAGATACACATTATCAGACTGCCACGTTCTGTCTGTCTGTCTGACACACACACACACACACACACACACACACTTCGATTGACACCTTAAACTCTAACCTCCTCCCTCACCTTCCTCCTGCCACTCCTCTTCATCAGTGCGTGCTTTGCTGCCCGTGTCCACGCCCGAAGTGTGAGAACTCCCGTGACTCGCCGCCGAACTGAAACACTTCACCATCCTCTTCCTCAGCTCAGTCTCCTCCTCCATGGACGCCATCTCCATGGAGATGCTGCTGTGTTGCTGTGTCGCATCGCGGTCTGCCTCGATGCCCGAGCTGGAGGTAGAGTGCCGGGACAGGCCGGGGCTGCCCCCCTCGCTGCCCCCTGGATGGTCTAGATCCAGGTCATCACTGATGTACGACTCCCTGTAGCGCTTCTTCTCTGGAGGGGGACAGAGAGGGAAGGAGGATGTTCAAATTAAGCTATTCATTCACAGAGGAGAGGAAAATAGAGGAGGAGAATAGAGGAGAGAATAGAGGATGGGAGAAGAGAGGAGAGAAACACTGGAAATTTGGCTTCAAACAGATTAAAATGCAAATGCAATCAAGAACATTAGTTATCATGTTACTCCATAGATAACCATTAGTTATGGTGTTAACCATTAGACCTCATCTCTAATCACTCTGAAACACATTACCCTCCCCTCCTCTCTCCCTCTCTCCCCACTCACCCTCGCTGTCCTCTAGCTGTCGGAGGTGTTTGAGGGCAGGCTGGAGACTGAGGTAGAGTCGGTGGCTGTTGCTGAGGTGCAGGAGGAGGTGGCGCGAGCGAAACGGAGACCCAGTGTAGTAGACCAGCTTCCTGGCCGACGGCAGACCATCTGGCTGGATCTCAAATTTCTTCCCCTGAAGGAACAGGAGAAGGGAGGACAACATGATTACATCATTATTTATTTATTTATTTGACCAGGTAGATTGAGTAAGAACACTAGGCTGCAGGTAGCCTAGCGGTTAAGAGCAGGTAGCCTAGCGGTTAAAAGCAGGTAGCCTAGCGGTTAAGAGCAGGTAGCCTAGCGGTTAAGAGCAGGTAGCCTAGCGGTTAAGAGCAGGTAGAGCAGGTAGCCTAGCGGTTAAGAGCAGGTAGCCTAGCGGTTAAGAGCAGGTAGCCTAGCGGTTAAGAGCAGGTAGCCTAGCGGTTAAGAGCAGGTAGCCTAGCGGTTAAGAGCAGGTAGCCTAGCGGTTAAGAGCAGGTAGCCTAGCGGTTAAGAGCATTGGGCCAGTGACCGAAAGGTTGCTGGTTCGAATCCCCAAGCTGACTAGGTGAAAAATCTGTCTGCTCTTGAGCAAGGGACTTAATCCTAGTTGCTCATGTAAATTGCTCTGGATAAGAGTGTCTACTAAATGACTAAAATGTCAATGTGAAATGTAACAGGAGGACATGGTGGAATCCTACACAGCTCAGTGTAATTAAAACCCTCATTAAATAATCATTCTAATACCACTTCATTTAAAAGATAATGGGAAGATAAGAGCATGGCTTTAGTAAGGCTGTGGGTTCAATTCCCACCGGGATCACCTCCACTAACAATGCATGCACTCACTGGACGTCACTTTACATATGCTAATATAGAGTGGAGGGTACCAGGAAGGTGAGTCGTCCCACGTTGGACCAGGGGAAATCATAGAGAGGCTGGCGGATGTTGTCCGCCTCCTGGGGAAATGACACACACATATCAAAGACAAAAGACATTGGTTACACTTCCACAGGGGAATCATTAGTTCATATGTAGTAAATCATTCATAAACACTTTTAAAGTATGACCCAAACTCATTGGGTCAAAATCATATTTTTGGTGTTTTGCCAAATAGTGAGCTTCTGTGGTGTCAAAGGGCTGGTCTTTGTGAGCATTTTGAGAGATTCATACTTTATTCACAAGTCCAGATTGTATCATGTAATTCAGTTTTAAAGAAAACAATGCAGGTTTGGCTTGACAGGAAGATGTATAATCCAACATGTGTTTCTCTCATTTTTCAGTGGGCCATCTGAACCTTGCTTAGACCAAGAGGCATGATAGGTCCTCACAGTCTCCCACCTCACAGTCTCCCACCTCACAGTCTCCCCCCTCACAGTCTCCCACCTCACAGTCTCCCACCTCACAGTCTCCCACCTCACAGTCTCCCACCTCACAGTCTCCCACCTCACAGTCTCCCACCTCACAGTCTCCCACCTCACAGTCTCCCACCTCACAGTCTCCCACCTCACAGTCTCCCACCTCACAGTCTCCCACCTCACAGTCTCCCACCTCACAGTCTCCCACCTCACAGTCTCCCACCTCACAGTCTCCCACCTCACAGTCTCCCACCTCACAGTCTCCCACCTCACAGTCTCCCACCTCACAGTCTCCCACCTCACAGTCTCCCACCTCACCACGGTCTACTGGGTATGTATTCACCTCAACCCCCATAAATCACTACAAACCCCAGACCCCTAACTAATCCTCCCAGAGTGTGTGTGTGTGTTTTTGTGTGTGTGTGTGCGCGCGTGTGTAATGCTCCCAGAGCCTCTGACGGACAAATCAAAAGGCTGAGGTGGGATGGCACCCTATTCCCTACATAATGCCCTACTACCTATAAGGCTCTGGTCAAAAGTAGTGCACTATATAGGGAATAGGGTGCCATTTGGACTCAACGCATGCAATGTTTTACTGCTGTTCCTGGTTAACCTGCACATTCCTCACATGGTTGATGTAGAGGGCATAGTAGGAGGAGGAGGGTGGATGATTTGAGAGGAGGCAGGTTCACTCTGACGCACACATTGACATCCGTAGACAGATGGGACACATATCCTCAAACACAGCAACATTAACCCCCCCACACAAACACTTACAGATGGAACACATATCCTCAAACACAGCAACATTACACACCCCCACACTCACCTGATAAAGCTGCATTCCTCTGAGGGTCAGCCCCAGCAGAGCTGTGCCTCTCTCTTCTTTCTTGTCCTGAGAGACAGAAGGATTGAAGAAGGAGAATGAAGGATGAGGTGTCAGTCAAGCATCTGAGCCCCCCAAGATAACAAGATAACAGGCAATCTCACAGCCATACATCCCCAACCCACAGCCATACATCCCCAACCCACAGCCATACAACCCCAACCCACAGCCATACAACCCCAACCCACAGCCATACAACCCCAACCCACAGCCATACAACCCCAACCCACAGCCATATATCCCCAACCCACAGCCATATATCCCCAACCCACAGCCATATAACACCAACCCACAGCCACATATCCCCAACCCACAGCCACATAACGCCAACCCACAGCCACATAACGCCAACCCACAGCCACATATCCCCAACCCACAGCCACATAACGCCAACCCACAGCCACATAACGCCAACCCACAGCCACATAACGCCAACCCACAGCCACATATCCCCAACCCACAGCCACATATCCCCAACCCACAGCCATACAACCCCAACCCACAGCCATACAATCCCCAACCCACAGCCATACATCCCCAACCCACAGCCATATAACGCCAACCCAGCCATATATCCCCAACCCACATATCCCCAACCCACAGCCATATATCCCCAACCCACATATCCCCAACCCACAGTCATATATCCCCAACCCACATATCCCCAACCCACAGTCATATATCCCCAACCCACAGCCATACAACCCCAACCCACAGCCATACAACCCCAACCCCAACCCACAGCCATACATCCCCAACCCACAGCCACATATCCCCAACCCACAGCCACATATCCCCAACCCACAGCCACATAACGCCAACCCACAGCCACATAACGCCAACCCAAAGCCATACAACCCCAACCCACAGCCATACAACCCCAACCCACAGCCATATATCCCCAACCGACAGCCATACAACCCCAACCCACAGCCATACATCCCCAACTCACAGCCATACAACCCCAACCCACAGCCATATAGTCCCAACTCGCAGCCATACATCCCCAACCCACAGCCATACATCCCCAACCCACAGCCATACAACCCCAACCCACAGCCATACAACCCCACAACCCACAGCCATACAACCCCAACCCACAGCCATACAACCCCAACCCACAGCCATACAACCCCAACCCACAGCCATACAACCCCAACCCACAGCCAACCCCAACCCAGCCAACCCACAGCCATACATCCCCAACCCACAGCCATACAACCCCAACCCACAGCCATACATCCCCAACCCACAGCCATACATCCCCAACCCACAGCCATACATCCCCAACCCACAGCCATACATCCCCAACCCACAGCCATACATCCCCAACCCACAGCCATACATCCCCAACCCACAGCCATACATCCCCAACCCACAGCCACATATCCCCAACCCACAGCCACATAACCCCAACCCACAGCCATACAACCCCAACCCACAGCCATACAACCCCAACCCACAGCCATACATCCCCAACCCACAGCCATACAACCCCAACCCACAGCCACATATCCCCAACCCACAGCCACATAACGCCAACCCAGCCACCCACATATCCCCAACCCACAGCCACATATCCCCAACCCACAGCCATACAACCCCAACCCACAGCCATACAACCCCAACCCACAGCCATACATCCCCAACCCACAGCCATATAATCCCCAACCCACAGCCATATCCCCAACCCACAGCCATATATCCCCAACCCACATATCCCCAACCCACAGCCATATATCCCCAACCCACATATCCCCAACCCACAGTCATATATCCCCAACCCACAGCCATATCCCCAACCCACAGCCATACATCCCCAACCCACAGCCATACATCCCCAACCCACAGCCATACATCCCCAACCCACAGCCATACATCCCCAACCCACAGCCATACATCCCCAACCCACAGCCACATATCCCCAACCCACAGCCACATAACGCCAACCCAAGCCACATAACCCAACCCAAAGCCATACAACCCCAACCCACAGCCATACAACCCCAACCCACAGCCATATATCCCCAACCGACAGCCATACAACCCCAACCCACAGGTACATCCCCAACCCACAGCCATCCCCAACTCACAGCCCCCAACCCACAGCCATATATCCCCAACTCACAGCCAACAACGCCAACCCACAGCCATATATCCCCAACCCACAGCCATACAACCCCAACCCCAGCCATACAACCCCAACCCACAGCCATACAATCCCCACAGCCATACAACCCCAACCCACAGCCATACAACCCCAACCCACAGCCATACAACCCCAACCCACAGCCATACAACCCCAACCCACAGCCATACAACCCCAACCCACAGCCATACAACCCAAACAGCCACAGCCACCCACAGCCACCCCCCAACCCACAGCCATACAACCCACAGCCATACAACCCCAACCCACAGCCATACAACCCCAACCCACAGCCATACAACCCCAACCCACAGCCATACAACCCCAACCCACAGCCATACATCCCCAACCCACAGCCATACATCCCCAACCCACAGCCATACATCCCCAACCCACAGCCATACATCCCCAACCCACAGCCATACATCCCCAACCCACAGCCATACATCCCCAACCCACAGCCATACATCCCCAACCCACAGCCATACATCCCCAACCCACAGCCATACATCCCCAACCCACAGCCATACAACCCCAACCCACAGCCATACATCCCCAACCCACAGCCATACAACCCCAACCCACAGCCATATATCCCCAACCCACAGCCATATATCCCCAACCCACAGCCATACAACCCCAACCCACAGCCAACACAACCCACAGCCATATATCCCCAACCCACAGCCTAACCCCTCCACTGGGAACATTTGATGAATCCCAAATGTCACCCTACTCCCTATTTAGTGCCCTCCTTTTGATCAGGACCCATACAGCTCTGGTCTAAAGTAGTGGACTATACAGGGAATAGGGTAACATTTGAGAGGCAGACATTGGGCTGGACTTGGAAAACACAGATGCAAATGGATGTGCTGTATCAGCCTATTTTACCTAATACACACATACCCCGCCAAATATCTCTGTTTAGACGTCTGTCTGCAGTGGCTCTGTGCCATACACGTTGAAACTCCATATCTCTGTTTAGACGTCTGTCTGCAGTGGCTCTGTGCCATACACGTTGAAACTCCATATCTCTGTTTAGACGTCTGTCTGCAGTGGCTCTGTGCCATACACGTTGAAACTCCATATCTCTGTTTAGACGTCTGTCTGCAGTGGCTCTGTGCCATACACGTTGAAACTCCATATCTCTGTTTAGACGTCTGTCTGCAGTGGCTCTGTGCCATACACGTTGAAACTCCATATCTCTGTTTAGACGTCTGTCTGCAGTGGCTCTGTGCCATACACGTTGAAACTCCATATCTCTGTTTAGACGTCTGTCTGCAGTGGCTCTGTGCCATACACGTTGAAACTCCATATCTCTGTTTAGACGTCTGTCTGCAGTGGCTCTGTGCCATACACGTTGAAACTCCATATCTCTGTTTAGACGTCTGTCTGCAGTGGCTCTGTGCCATACACGTTGAAACTCCATATCTCTATTTAGACGTCTGTCTGCAGTGGCTCTGTGCCATACACGTTGAAACTCCATATCTCTGTTTAGACGTCTGTCTGCAGTGGCGCTGTGCCATACACGTTGAAACTCCATATCTCTGTTTAGACGTCTGTCTGCAGTGGCGCTGTGCCATACACGTTGAAACTCCATATCTCTGTTTAGACGTCTGTCTGCAGTGGCGCTGTGCCATACATGTTGAAACTCTATATCTCTGTTTAGACGTCTGTCTGTCCTTGCTTCAGCCTAATAAATGTGGGCTGTACACAAGGATTATCCAGTACAGCAAGAAGAGGATATTACCTCCCTCCTGAGTCTGGTTCGTCTCTAGGTATCTTCCTTTCTGGGAAATGTTCCTGGCCACTGAGCTCCCGTCTCTGTTTGGTCTTTGGGGTCTTAAGACATTTGAATGATTGCTTCACTCTGCTATGAGATCTCGGACTGACCTTCTGTAGCCTGTAGAAGGTGACGGGGACGTCCTCGAGACGACAGGCCTCTTTGATGAAGTGGAGTACCGCATCACGTGGCGTCATGCCCCATAGCTCCTTGTGTACCTTGGGACCGTGACAGAGCAGGTAGTCCACCCCACGCTTCGCCACAATCTGAAGATGGAGAGAGAAAACAACACACATTGGTTCAATATTACTGTAGAACAGCGGTCTACAACCTGTTCTATCGTGAGAGCTACTTTAAAAAAAATAATAAGTTGCGAGCTACTCTTTTTTTCTAGCTTTCAAATAGGCACTTTCTTCTCCTCTCCTCTACCCTGCAACTCTTCCCAGGGTCCGTGATGTGCAAGAGATGTGTTTTCTGCCAATATACCTAGTAAAATAATGGTTCATAAAATTATATTTCGTATTTTCTAGAATTTGTTTCTCTCCCGTTTTAGAAGAAAGTTCTTTGTTTCTGGCCATTTTGAGCCTGTAATCGAACCCAAAAAATGCTGATGCTCCAGATACTCAACTAGCCTAAAGAACGACAGTTTTCTTGCTTCTTTAAATCAACACAACAGTTTTCAGCTGTGCTAACATAATTGCAAAAGGGTTTTCTAATGATCAATTAGCCTTTTAAAATGATAAACTTGGATTAGCTAACACAACGTGCCATTGGAACACAGGAGTGATGGTTGCTGGTAATGGGCCTCTGTACAGCCCCAATAGTCATTTACAACATTAACAATGTCTACACTGTATTTCTGATCAATTTGATGTTATTTTAAATGAACCAAAAAATTAATCAAATCAAATTTTATTTGTCACATACACATGGTTAGCAGATGTTAGTGCGAGTGTAGCGAAATGCTTGTGCTTCTAGTTCCGACAATGCAGTAATAACCAACAAGCAATCTAGCTAACAATTCCAAAAATACTACCTTATAGACACAAGTGTAAGGGGATAAAGAATATGTACATAAAGATATATGAATGAGTGATGGTACAGAGCAGCATAGGCAAGATACAGTAGATGGTATCGAGTACAGTATATACATATGAGATGAGTATGTAAACAAAGTGGCATAGTTAAAGTGGCTAGTGATACATGTATTACATAAGGATGCAGTAGATGATATAGAGTACAGTATATACGTATACATATGAGAATTAGCTTTTCTTTCAAAAACAAGGACATTTCTAAGTGACCCCAAACTTTTGAACAGTAGTGTAGATCTGTCAGGTAAGCCAACAAGACAGTTATCATTAGCATCTCTTACTTGCTACATACTGTCACGCCCTGGTCTAAGTATTTTGTGTTTTTCTTCATGTATTGGGTCAGGCCAGGGTGTGGCATGGGGTTTTTGTATTGTGGTGTGTTTTGTCTTGGGGTTTTGGTGTGTATGTATTGGGATTGTAGCTAGTGGGGTTATCTAGCAAGGTCTATGGCTGTCTGGAGTGGTTCTCAATCAGAGGCAGGTGTTTATCGTTGTCTCTGATTGGGAACCATATTTAGGCAGCCATATTCTTTGAGTTTGTCGTGGGTGATTGTCCTTAGTGTCTTCGTTCCTGTCGCTGTGTTAGTTGACACAAGTATAGGCTGTTTCGGTTTTCGTTTATTTGTTTTGTAGTGTTTGTATTGATTCGTGTTTACGTTTTGTTGATTAAACATGGATCGCAATCTACACGCTGCATTTTGGTCCGACTCTCCTTCACCAAAAGAGAACCGTAACACATACTGAGTTTTCACCAAACAGACAGATGGGGGCAATATTGCTGGAAATTAATTGGCAGATATTGTGTTACGTTTGGCTTTTCAAACCAATAGTATCTAACCAGGGATGGGATCATGTCAAAGTGGCTTGATTGGATAGTAGCCAGGAGCTTTATGTTTACGACAGTTTGCATGGAACACGTGAAAAAATACATTACTTTCAGAATTGATTGGCGAGCTACTCACAGGTGGGCTGCACGCTACTGGCAGCTTGCCATCAGCGGTGGAGAAAGTACCCAATTGTCCTACTTGAGTCAAAGTAAAGATACACTAATAGAAAATGACTCAAGTAAAAGTGAGTCACCAAGTAAAATACTACTTGAGTAAAAGTCTTTGGTTTTAAAAATAATTAAGTATGAAAAGTAAATTATACGAATCATTTCAAATTCCTTATATTAAGCAAATCAGACATAACTAACTTTCTTGAGAGAGAGAGAGAAAAGAGAGAGAAAGAGAGAGAGATTTTCTTGGGAGAGAGAGAGAGAAAGACAGAGAGACCACATTCAGACAATATCGCTGTAGAACCATTTCCTGAGAATGGCAGTGGCCACATATAAGAAACTGTATGATATCTCAACACGTAGACTTCCCCAGGCCCCACATACTCTCACACTTACCCAGGGAGGGAAGTACTCTTTGGGTTGGAAGTAACGGGTGCCTCCCTGGTTCTTCCCAGGCAGGGGATGGTCCTCCAGGTCAGCTTGAAGAGCATACCCAGCCAGCTGGAAGTACACCTGGAAAATGGGATTTCATTGTGTTAGTGTGTACTTTTTGAATGTTTGTGATTGTCATACGATGAAGAAATCTAAAATAAAACGTTTGAAAGAAAGAACACAAGTACACCTCCTCCTGCTGACGACACTCAGAACGCAACACCCTCTCCCTCAGGTCAGAGAAGTACAGACGCCTCGTCTTCCGCTCACTGGGGGAGAGTTAGAGAGAGGCAGGGTCACTAGATGTAATAACAATGGAGTTGGAGGAGGTAAAGGGAGTTCAGGAGAGTTAGAGAGAGGCAGGGTCACTAGATTTAATTACAACGGAGTTGGAGGAGGTAAAGGGAGTTCAGGAGAGTTAGAGAGAGGCAGGGTCACTAGATTTAATAACAACGGAGTTGGAGGAGGTAAAGGGAGTTCAGGAGAGTTAGAGAGAGGCAGGGTCACTAGATTTAATAACAACGGAGTTGGAGGAGGTAAAGGGAGTTCAGGAGAGTTAGAGAGAGGCAGGGTCACTAGATGTAATAACAACGGAGTTGGAGGAGGTAAAGGGAGTTCATGAGAGTTACAGAGAGGCAGGGTCACTAGATTTAATAACAACAGAGTTGGAGGAGGTAAAGGGAGTTCAGGAGAGTTAGAGAGAGGCAGGGTCACTAGATGTAATAACAACGGAGTTGGAGGAGGTAAAGGGAGTTCATGAGATACAGAGCTGGGTATATTAAATCCACATTTTTGGAGGGAGACCTCGAGTGCATTGTTATTCGGTTCCAGCAATGGGTCTGAAGTATGATGGTATGTTTAGAGTATTAGGAAATAAGCATGTTGTTTGGAGCCTCACCAGATGAGCCTGCCGTTCTCCACATAGTACTGCACCTTGAGGCAGAGTACCAGGGGGAGGGATCTCTTCTGTAACCCCTGAGGAAACAACACAACCATGGTGAGACACCACACCCCACAACCATGGTGAAACACCCCATCCCCCACAACCATGGTGAAACACCCCATCCCCATGGTGAAACAACACATCCCCCACACCCACGGTGAAACAACACATCCCCCACACCCATGGTGAAACAACACACCCATGGTGAAACAACACACCCATGGTGAAACACCCATGGGTGAAACAACACACCCATGGGTGAAACAACACACCCATGGGTGAAACAACACACCCATGGGTGAAACAACACACCCATGGGTGAAACAACACACCCATGGGTGAAACAACACACCCATGGGTGAAACAACACACCCATGGGTGAAACAACACACCCAGGGTGAAACAACACACCCAGGGTGAAACAACACAACCATGGGTGAAACAACACAACCAGGGTGAAACAACACACCATGGGTGAAACAACACAACCATGGGTGAAACAACACAACCATGGGTGAAACAACACAACCACGGTGAAACAACACAACCACGGTGAAACAACACAACCATGGGTGAACGAATGGGCCTGGTAATACAATGTAAAGGCATAGCATAAACTATTTGTCATGTTAAGAACAATACACAGCTAGACACTATGTAGGGCAGTGGGCTGCAGTGAGCTGGTTGGTTAACGAGGGAGGTGTGTGTTCTGAGACACAACAAAAACCATCCATGTTAGAATACATCAATAAGTAGATTATTGGAGCACTCTTACCTTCCCTGAATCTTGCTTCCATTCCTTAGGGAAATACTTGGTCAGCTTATCTTCCATGTCCAGAAAGATGTGCTCATTGTCTGACGTAAAACAGGAAACAGGACACCCTCAGTCAAACAAAAGAATAATTAACTCATGCGTAAAACTGCCTAACAATGACATTAATTAGAGTAAAGAAAGAGAGAAAGAAAAACACTTGTTCCTCCATTGGTGTGGTCAATGCAACCAGCAGGCAAACAAAACAACTGTTGTGTTGACAGCTATGCTAATACGCCTGTTGACAGCTATGCTAATACGCCTGTTGACAGCTATGCTAATACGCCTGTTGACAGCTATGCTAATACACCTGTTGACAGCTATGCTAATACACCTGTTGACAGCTATGCTAATACACCTGTTGACAGCTATGCTAGAGGAGAGGGTTGGGGAGGGTTGTATCAATGTGTTAGATACAAATCACCAGTCAAATATCCACTGGGGTTAAAGCATCCTGTCTCTGGTACACCCCTGCTCCAACCTAACATGTTCCACTGGGGTTATATCATCCTGTCTCTAGGACACCCATACTCCAACCTAACATGTTCCACTGGGGTTATATCATCCTGTCTCTGGTACACGCCTGCTCCAACCTAACATGTTCCACTGGGGTTATAACATCCTGTCTCTAGGACACCCCTGGACATGTTCCACTGGGGTTATATGTCTCTGGTACACCTGCTCCAACAACATGTTCCACTGGGGTTATATCATCCTGTCTCTGGTACACCCCTGCTACACCCCTAACATGTTCCAATCCTGTCTCTGGTACACCCTACACGTTGATGTTCCACTGGGGTTATATCATCCTGTCTCTGGTACACCCCTGCTCCAACCTAACATGTTCCACTGGGGTTATATCATCCTGTCTCTAGTACACCCCTGCTCCAACCTAACATGTTCCACTGGGGTTACACCCCTACTCCAACCTAACATGTTCCTGTTATCATCCTGTCTCTGGTACACCCCTGCTCCAACCTAACATGTTCCACTGGGGTTATATCATCCTGTCTCTAGTACACCCATACTCCAACCTAACATGTTCCACTGGGGTTATATCATCCTGTCTCTGGTACACCCCTGCTCCAACCTAACATGTTCCACTGGGGTTATAACATCCTGTCTCTAGTACACCCCTGCTCCAACCTAACATGTTCCACTGGGGTTATATCATCCTGTCTCTGGTACACCCCTGCTCCAACCTAACATGTTCCACTGGGGTTATATCATCCTGTCTCTGGTACACCCCTGCTCCAACCTAACATGTTCCACTGGGGTTATATCATCCTGTCTCTGGTACACCCCTGCTCCAACCTAACATGTTCCACTGGGGTTATAGCATCCTGTCTCTAGTACACCCCTGCTCCAACCTAACATGTTCCACTGGGGTTAAAGCATCCTGTCTCTAGTACACCCCTACTCCAACCTAACATGTTCCACTGGGGTTAAAGCATCCTGTCTCTAGTACACCCCTACTCCAACCTAACATGTTCCACTGGGGTTAAAGCATCCTGTCTCTAGTACACCCCACTCCAACCTAACATGTTCCACTGGGGTTAAAGCGTCCTGTCTCTAGTACACCCCACTCCAACCTAACATGTTCCACTGGGGTTATATCATCCTGTCTCTGGTACACCCCTGCTCCAACCTAACATGTTCCACTGGGGTTATATCATTCTGTCTCTGGTACACCCCTGCTCCAACCTAACATGTTCCACTGGGGTTATATCATCCTGTCTCTAGTACACCCCACTCCAACCTAACATGTTCCACTGGGGTTATATCATCCTGTCTCTAGTACACCTCTACTCCAACCTAACATGTTCCATTACATCCATCTTATTCACTTCTGTCTTCACCTCATCCATAATGCCTATATTTTTTTATACGATAAGCATTTAATTTCGGGCTCATCTCTTTCTGACCTCACCACATTCAGGCCACATGACTCACTCACTCCTCCATCCATCCATCTCTCTTTTCATTAAAATTACCATCTCATTCTCTGACTCACCATCTCATTCTCTGAGTTTCTTTCACCTCTGCTCTCCTCCCTTTCACTTGTTTTGTTTTAACGAGACTCCCTGGCCAGTCACCACTCCTCCCCCCTACCTCCTCTTCCTCTTCTTCTTCTTCACCCGCCCTTATCCTCCCTTTATCTCCATCTATCCCTTCATCCCTCCCTCCAGTGAAGAGGTGGAATGCAGGGCCACATTCCTGGCTTAATGAAGTTAATATTGTTGAAATCGCAGGCAGACCCAGACCAGAGAGGTGGAAGGCCCCCACACACCACCGCAGGCACTCACACAAAAACAAAAGAGCTCTTGTTCAAGAGGTGAGCCACACAAGATTACCAAGACATTTCAACAAGGCAGAACAAAGAGAGAAAGACAGAAAACAGGAAGGAGAGTGAGAAAGAAAGAGACTGACAAAACATTTGAATTGAACTTGTCCAAAGGTCAAAGAAGATTAGACATCTCAGTCTCAGCAATGCAGAAACACACAGCAACATTCCCTTCTGATCGCATTCTGCCGTTACCCCGTTTCTGGCAACTAACCCAGTTGTTCAGTTCTATTATGTAAACAGACTGCTAGTAGTCTGTAGGGTAAGGGGTGGGTGGTTGGGCAGGGTAAGGGGTGCGTGGTTGGGCAGGGTAAGGGGCGGTTGGGCAGGGTAAGGGGCGGGGTAAGGGGTGGGTGGGCAGGTTAAGGGGCGGTTGGGCAGGGTAAGGGTGGGTGGTTGGGCAGGGTAAGGGGTGGTGGGTGGTTGGGCAGGGTAAGGGGTGGTTGGGCAGGGTAAGGGGTGGGTGGGCAGGGTAAGGGGTGGGTGGTTGGGCAGGGTAAGGGGTGCGTGGTTGGGCAGGGTAAGGGGTGCGTGGTTGGGCAGGGTAAGGGGTGCGTGGTTGGGCAGGGTAAGGGGTGCGTGGTTGGGCAGGGTAAGGGGTGCGTGGTTGGGCAGGGTAAGGGGCGGTTGGGCAGGGTAAGGGGCGGTTGGGCAGGGTAAGGGGTGGTTGGGCAGGGTAAGGGGTGGTTGGGCAGGGTAAGGGGTGCGTGGTTGGGCAGGGTAGGTCTCAGAGGCCTGGGTCCACATTCATAAAGCGTCTCAGGAGGAGTGCTGATCTAGGATCAGGTCCACCCCGTCCATATAATCTAATTTACTATGATGTATAATGTAAACTGATCTCAGAACATCACTCCTACTATGAGACACTTTATGAATACGTGTCCTGGGTTAGGGCTGGTTTTGGCCTGTGTAGAAGCTACAACTTACCTTTCACCACTGTCAGGCCAAAGAAGTGCAGCTCTTTTATTCCAAGGAGCTCAGACACCTGATTGAACACATCCTGCCCTGTGGACTTGACCTGAGAGAGAGAGAGAGAGAGAGAAGACTTATAAACAGGGTGACTAAAAGGCTGACTGCTATAAACAGGCTGACTAACAGGCTGACTGCTATAAACAGGGTGACTAACAGGCTGACTGCTATAAACAGGGTGACTGTAACAGGCTGATTGCTATAAACAGGGTGACTGTAACAGGCTGACTGCTATAAACAGGGTGAATGTAACAGGCTGACTGCTATAAACAGGGTGACTGTAACAGGCTGACTGCTATAAACAGGGTGACTGTAACAGGCTGACTGCTATAAACAGGGTGACTGTAACAGGCTGACTGCTATAAACAGGGTGACTGTAACAGGCTGACTGCTATAAACAGGGTGACTGTAAAAGGCTGACTGCTATAAACAGGGTGACTAACAGGCTGACTGCTATAAACAGGGTGACTAACAGGCTGACTGCTATAAACAGGGTGACTAACAGGCTGACTGCTATAAACAGTGTGACTAACAGGCTGACTGCTATAAACAGGGTGACTGTAACAGGCTGACTGCTATAAACAGGGTAACACAGAAAAAGTGAAGTGACCTCCCAGACATGGATCTCATGTACAACTCCATACATTTTATAGTACGGGACTATAAATACTCTTGATACATTACTGGCCCAGGACTAAAACCTTCCATTGAAAAGCCATCCATTGAAACCCCCCTGGCTGACTCATGGAATACCTACAGAATCAACAGGAGGAGTCATAATGGGACGTGCTCACCCCCACAGTGATGTCCAGCTGTTCTTTATTAGGGAGCAGAACACACAGGGTTCTCTCCTGTTTGCTGGTGGAGACAGACATGGTGTCTGCAATAAGTATTCTCTCCGGTCACTCCTTCAGTTTAGACCCTCTTCAGTCTCTCTCTCTCTCCTCTCTCCAACGATCTCCCCACTCCTTCACTTCTTCTTTCTGGTTAGGGGGAATGTGTCGTTCATTTTCTGCTGTCTAAAAAGATGACAGAGAGACATTTTTGAGTCATAAAATCTTTAAAGATGTTGTAGATGTAACACCAGGCATAACATCGCAATAACAGAGAACATCATGGTTATAACAGTGCATAGCATGGTTATAAACACACAAAGCATTAAACATTGGACACAGAGTAGCGCTTTTTCAACAGGATTACATTTTGGGCTCCTGAGTGACGCAGTGGTCTCTACAGACCCTGGTTCGATTCCAGGCTGTATCACAACCGGTTGTGATTGGTATTCCCATAGGGCGATCCACAATTGGCCCAGCGTCGTCCGGGTTAGGCCGGTGTAGGCCGTCATTGTAAATAATAATGTGTTCTTAACTGACTTGCCTAGTTAAATAAAGGTTATATAAATATACATATATAAAGTGTTTGATCCCTTTCAGACAGCAGTCTAACCACAAAGGCCACTTGTATTTCCATCTACTTTGTTGTTGATATTTTATTCACTCAATCAGTCTAAAAAGAAAAGGCCAATCCGCTATCCGGACGAGAATAAACAGCATGGTGAGACTGGTGCATTCCTCCTCCATTACCATTATCTGGTCAAGTCCACACGGCTGGTCCCTGCCTCTCTGGTCCCTGCCTCTCTGGTCCCTGCCTCTCTGGTCCCTGCCTCTCTGGTCCCTGCCTCTCTGGTCCCTGCCTCTCTGGTCCCTGCCTCTCTGGTCCCTGCCTCAAGAGAGTCTGGTCCCTGCCTCTCTGGTCCCTGCATGATGGAGCTATGAACTGGAACGGGCCTCAAGAGAGTCTTGGTGCCTGGAGCCGGTCGTGTAGTTAAAGCAGCCGGCCTCAGCAGCCGGTCGTGTAGTTAAAGCAGCCGGCCTCAGCAGCCGGTCGTGTAGTTAAAGCAGCCGGCCTCAGCAGCCGGTCGTGTAGTTAAAGCAGCCGGCCTCAGCAGCCGGTCGTGTAGTTAAAGCAGCCGGCCTCAGCAGCCGGTCGTGTAGTTAAAGCAGCCGGCCTCAGCAGCCGGTCGTGTAGTTAAAGCAGCCGGCCTCAGCAGCTGGTCGTGTAGTTAAAGCAGCCGGCCTCAGCAGCCGGTCGTGTAGTTAAAGCAGCCGGCCTCAGAAGCCGGCCTCAGCAGCTGGTGTGTAGTTAAGGAAGCCGGCCTCAGCAGCTGGTTGTGTAGTTAAAGCAGCCGGCCTCAGCAGCTGGTTGTGTAGTTAAAGCAGCCGGCCTCAGCAGCTGGTGTGTAGTTAAAGCAGCCGGCCTCAGCAGCTGGTCGTGTAGTTAAGCAGCCGGCAGCCGGCCTCAGCAGCTGGTTGTGTAGTTACGGAAGCCGGCCTCAGCAGCTGGTTGTGTAGTTAAGCAGCCTCAGCAGCTGGTTGTGTAGTTAGGAAGCCGGCCTCAGCAGCTGGTTGTGTAGTTAAAGCAGCCGGCCTCAGCAGCTGGTTGTGTAGTTAAAGCAGCCGGCCTCAGCAGCCGGCTGGTTTGTGTAGTTAGCCGGCCTCAGCAGCAGCCGGCCTCAGCAGCTGGTTGTGTAGTTAAAGCAGCCGGCCTCAGCAGCTGGTTGTGTAGTTAAAGCAGCCGGCCTCAGCAGCGGTAAAGCAGCCGGCCTCAGCAGTTAAAGCAGCCGGCCTCAGCAGCAGCCTCAGCAGCTGGTTGTGTAGCCGGCCTCAGCAGCTGGTTGTGTAGTTAAAGCAGCCGGCCTCAGCAGCCGGTTGTGTAGTTAAAGCAGCCGGCCTCAGCAGCTGGTTGTGTAGTTAAAGCAGCCGGCCTCAGCAGCCGGCCTAGCAAGCAGCCGGCCTCAGCAGCTGGTTGTGTAGTTAAAAGCCGGCCTCAGCAGCCGGCCTCAGCAGCTGGTTGTGTAGTTAAAGCAGCCGGCCTCAGCAGCTGGTTGTGTAGTTAAAGCAGCCGGCCTCAGCAGCTGGTTGTGTAGTTAAAGCAGCCGGCCTCAGCAGCTGGTTGTGTAGTTAAAGCAGCCGGCCTCAGCAGCTGGTTGTGTAGTTAAAGCAGCCGGCCTCAGCAGCTGGTTGTGTAGTTAAAAGCCGGCCTCAGCAGCGGCCTCAGCAGCTGGTTGTGTAGTTAAAGCAGCCGGCCTCAGCAGCAGCCGGTCAGCAGCTGGTGTAGTTAAAGCAGCCGGCCTCAGCAGCCTGGTGGTGTAGTTAAAGCAGCCGGCCTCAGCAGCTGGTTGTGTAGTTAAAGCAGCCGGCCTCAGCAGCTGGTTGTGTAGTTAAAGCAGCCGGCCTCAGCAGCTGGTTGTGTAGTTAAAGCAGCCGGCCTCAGCAGCTGGTTGTGTAGTTAAAGCAGCCGGCCTCAGCAGCTGGTTGTGTAGTTAAAGCAGCCGGCCTCAGCAGCTGGTTGTGTAGTTAAAGCAGCCGGCCTCAGCAGCTGGTTGTGTAGTTAAAGCAGCCGGCCTCAGCAGCTGGTTGTGTAGTTAAAGCAGCCGGCCTCAGCAGCTGGTTGTGTAGTTAAAGCAGCCGGCCTCAGCAGCTGGTTGTGTAGTTAAAGCAGCCGGCCTCAGCAGCTGGTGTGTAGTTAGCAGCCGGCCTCAGCAAAGCAGCCGGCCTCAGCAGCTGGTTGTGTAGTTAAAGCAGCCGGCCTCAGCAGCTGGTTGTGTAGTTAAAGCAGCCGGCCTCAGCAGCTGGTTGTGTAGTTAAAGCAGCCGGCCTCAGCAGCTGGTTGTGTAGTTAAAGCAGCCGGCCTCAGCAGCTGGTTGTGTAGTTAAAGCAGCCGGCCTCAGCAGCTGGTTGTGTAGTTAAAGCAGCCGGCCTCAGCAGTAAAGCAGCCGGCCTCAGCAGCCTCAGCAGCTGGTTGTGTAGTTAAAGCAGCCGGCCTCAGCAGCTGGTTGTGTAGTTAAAGCAGCCGGCCTCAGCAGCTGGTTGGATGCCTACGTCATACTATTAAATCCCAGTCCCACCGTTCTTCTATAGCCTATACTAAACCATATCTACAGCCCCTCAATCTGCCTCCCATTCATTCATGTCAATCCCTTTTGATAAGCACACACAAATACGAAAGGAGTGAAAATTCCCATGTGAAACCACACAAGCCCTTTCCTCCCCAGGTCTGGCCCAGAGCCGGACTCACATCATTAATCTGATTCATTGATTTGGCGAGATCAGGCTCTTTGTTAATCAGCAGTGGATTGTACCAGTCAGGGATTTGGGTCGGTCGGGGGCAGAGGGGCAACCTCAAAACACGGCCTTCCCAGTGATAATGTTCTGTTGCCAAGATGCTCGAGGAAAGACAAATGAAACCTGAAAACATTTTAAAGCGGTTCACAGAAAACAAGTGGCTAGTGGCTACTAAACTAACAATCCCAAAAACAACAACTTCCTCTGTCATCCTAAAAGGGCAAGCCTCTGCTGTGGTCTGTTCTGTTCTGTTCAAACATGATGAAACACGTTACCCACCTCCTACATTTAGAAAAGTGTCTTGATGTCAAACCCACACCCGTCATGACATGATTAAACATGTTTTTTTTAGGTGCATCACACCTGTTATGATATTCACTCTGTTATTATTCCCACTAACTGACACGCCCATGGGGACATGAGATTTTGATCAGACTTCAAGTAGTATTGGTTCCATTCTGCCAGTCTAATGTACCTGAAGTATTTAAAAGAAAACACGAGGTACTTTACTAGGTGTGTTTACGTCCTCCAAGGAGGAGGAACAATAAAAACAGTCCTTTATAAACGCTATTGCTCTTACTCACCTCCAAGAATTAAAGTCCAATCTGAAGTGTGTGTGTGTGTGTGTGTGTGTGTAAGAGATAACTCCTGAGAGGTACTCTGGACAGCATGTTCAAACAAAGTCTCACACCTGCCACTCAGAAGAACAGCACACAACACGCAGCAAAGCCAAACCTGAAAAGCCAGCCTTGTTCTGAGACATTTGACTGTGAAGTCATACTATCCCCAGGGCCCAGGCAAACCTCTACGGTCCTAGACTATACAGGAACCTGTGTTCAGGAAGCCCCCACTACTGTGTGAACATCCCTTGTTTGGAACTTCCTTGTGATTTTTTTTGTTGCCATTTTGCTTCTAGTTGTTTTGAATAATCATGTACTGCCTAACCTTTTCAAAGGCCAGTTTTCATCTCTCTGTAAACCCCTGAGGAAGGTGATGTCCACAGGCCAAAACATTGGTGTGAAAACCATTCAATTGTGTGGAGCCTCCAAGCATTCGAGAGAATGCTGTGTCTCAACCGGTGACGGGCACAACAAACACCTAAGACAATGTCAGATAGGCTCTAAGCTACAACATACGTGAAAACCAGACATCTGAGAGGATCTAAAAACGATCTGCCTCTTATTCATCGGAGATGATCTTAACCACATTTTTTAAAATAAATAATCAAATAGTTTGACAACCCTCCCTGTTTGTAAGCCTTCAAATGATATCAAACTCAACCATTTATCCTTTTCATTGTAGTTTTGGATGTCTCATGGTAGGGCGGGGTATGCAAAATGGGTCGCGTTTGAGCACCTCTATATCCTGAATGTTTCCGGCACTTTCTGACCACTTCTACCACGGGTAAACCTGTTTGGAAGGATTTTTTCAAATCTAAAAAGGAGTGTAGTCAAAAAGTGAGTGAATTCATATGGAATGACCCAGTAACAAAAGGTCTGAAAAGCCAATGACAGACACAAGAGCACACCTTCAGAGACAGTAGATGACCATCTTACTCACGCTGCAAAACAGTGTGCCAGAGGTGAGTTGAAAAGCCTGACTGGCGTTGAGTACAGCGTTGGTTTTACAAGGTGTCCAGGAATGTGAGTTGTGCATAAGACAGACGTGAGTTAATTCCTTAGACTATATGGTTCAATCCTTCATCACAGTTTCTGTTGACAAAGGGAACTTTGGCTCAATGGTTTTGAATAGATGAGTAGATGAAGGATGCAACGAATGGAATGTGGTGATTCCTTGCACCTGAGTCCTTGCATTCATAGCTCTGTCCATGCATTGTTGAGTGGTTACATTTCTCCAGCCCCATCCCACAGTTGTACCAAAAAAGTGGTGGTGGAATCCCAGATTTCCCCTTTAAAATGCGGAGCAGTAAGATTGGAACTGACTGGTGTCAAGAAGACTTTAAAAGTAGATACGACATTGTGTGTCTGATAGGCTTGACAACACACAGAAAGTAGCCATACCCCTGGTCTTATTCCACATTTTGTTGTGTTACAGCCTGAATTCAAAACGGATTAAATCTAATGTTTTCCCCTCACCCATCTACACACACTACCCTATAATAAAAATGAAATACAGAAATCTCTCATTTAAGTCAATACTTTGTAGTAGCAACTTTGGGGGCAATTACAGCCGAGTCTTTTGGGGTATGTCTCTATAAGCTTGGCACAAATCTCGAAGAGATTTCTAAGTTCATTTATATATCCTTCCCGTTTGGCCCTGTCTGGGGGTGTCCTCGGATGGGGCCACAGTGTCTCCTGACCCCTCCTGTCTCAGCCTCCAGTATTTATGCTGCAGTAGTTAATGTGTCGGGGGGCTAGGGTCAGTTTGTTATATCTGGAGTACCTCTCCTGTCCTATTCGGTGTCCTGTGTGAATCTAAGTGTGCGTTCTCTAATTCTCTCTCTCTCGGAGGAGGACCTGAGCCCTAGGACCATGCCCCAGGACTACCTGACATGATGACTCCTTGATGTCCCCAGTCCACCTGGCCGTGCTGCTGCTCCAGTTTCAACTGTTCTGCCCTATTATTATACGACCATGCTGGTCATTTATGAACATTTGAACATCTTGGCCATGTTCTGTTATAATCTCCACCCGGCACAGCCAGAAGAGGACTGGCCACCCCACATAGCCTGGTTCCTCTCTAGGTTTCTTCCTAGGTTTTGGCCTTTCTAGGGAGTTTTTCCTAGCCACCGTGCTTCTACACCTGCATTGCTTGCTGTTTGGGGTTTTAGGCTGGGTTTCTGTACAGCACTTTGAGATATCAGCTGATGTACGAAGGGCTATATAAATACATTTGATTTGATTTGATTTCTTTGCAGTTTTACTTTAGTGCCTTGTTGACTGATGTTGAGCACATTTAAATTAGTATTAGAATTGTATTGTGGAGTAACTACAATGTTGTTGATCCATCTTCAGTTCTCATATCACAACCATTAAAACTGTAACTGTTTTAAATCCCCATTGGCCTCATGGTGAAATCCCTGAGCAGTTTCCTTCCTCTCCCGCAACTGAGTTAGGAAGGACACCTGCATCTTTGTAGTGACTGGGTGTATTGATACACCATTCAAAGTGTAATGAATAACTTCACCATACTCAAAGGGATATTCAATGTCTGCTTTTTATACATCTACTAAAGAGGTGCCCTTCTTTGCGAACCATTGGAAAACCTCCCTGGTCTTTGTGGTTGAATCTGTGCTTGATTCAGGGACCTTACAGATAATTGTATGTGTGCGTTACCAAGATCATTTTAACCACTATAATTGAACAATGAATGAGTCCATGCAACTTATTATGAGGTTTCTTAAGCACATGTTTATTCCTGAACGCATTTCGGTTTACCAGAACAAGGGTTGAATACTTATTGACTAAAGACATTTCAGCTTCTCATTTTGTATTCATTTCTAAAGTTTTATACAAATAGAATTTCTCTTTGACATTATGGGATATTGTGTGTAAATCAGTGACACAAAATCTAATTAGAATATTCAGGCTGTAACACAACAAATATGGAAAAAGTAAAGGGGTGTGAATACTTCCTGAAGGTACTGTACATCCCACCTAGTCTTATCACTTAATATCCCCATCAAGTATCAATCAGAACAGTTACAGTCAGAGCCAGTTTAAGTATGAGCCTCATCTAACACTCACAAACAAGTCTGCAGACGGGGCAGGCTGACGTGTGAAATGACCTCACTCTTCCTCCCCTCCGACATCCCCTTAGTCTAACCAGAGTGACCTGTCGTCCTCCCCTCCGACATCCCCTTAGTCTAACCAGAGTGACCTCACTCGTCCTCCCCTCTGACATCCCCTTAGTCTAACCAGAGTGACCTCAGTTGTCCTCCCCTCCGACATCCCCTTAGTCTAACCAGAGTGACCTCAGTCGTCCTCCCCTCCGACATCCCCTTAGTCTAACCAGAGTGACCTCAGTCGTCCTCCCCTCCGACATCCCCTTAGTCTAACCAGAGTGACCTCACTCGTCCTCCCCTCCGACATCCCCTTAGTCTAACCAGAGTGACCTCACTTGTCCTCCCCTCCGACATCCCCTTAGTCTAACCAGAGTGACCTCAGTCGTCCTCCCCTCCGACATCCCCTTAGTCTAACCAGAGTGACCTCAGTCGTCCTCCCCTCCGACATCCCCTTAGTATAACCAGAGTGACCTCAGTCGTCCTCCCCTCCGACATCCCCTTAGTCTAACCAGAGTGACCTCAGTCGTCCTCCCTCCGACATCCCCTTAGTCTAACCAGAGTGACCTCAGTCGTCCTCCCCTCCGACATCCCCTTAGTCTAACCAGAGTGACCTCACTCGTCCTCCCCTCCGACATCCCCTTAGTCTAACCAGAGTGACCTCAGTCGTCCTCCCCTCCGACATCCCCTTAGTCTAACCAGAGTGACCTCAGTCGTCCTCCCCTCCGACATCCCCTTAGTATAACCAGAGTGACCTCAGTCGTCCTCCCCTCCGACATCCCCTTAGTCTAACCAGAGTGACCTCAGAATTGGCATCCAGACCTAGTTTCAAATACTATTTGAAATGGTATAAATAATGTAGTTTTTTTGCTTTATCCTGTATGGGATGCCAGGTGGGCGGGGTTTGCACTTCCCTTTACCACTATCCTATCAGTTCCATTGCCACAGGTTCGATCAGCACAGCTAAAGTATTTGAACAAATTAAAATAGTATTTGAAGCCATGTTTTCCTCAGACCTGGCATCACATGAGAGCAGTCAGCCCAGACATCTGCAAGGCCTTAAATCCCCTTCAAGACTATTATAACCCCTTGTTCTTAGCACGCTCTAAATGTGCAAAAACAATACTGCGCCAGACGGCTGCACCGCCAGACGGCTGCACCGCCAGACCGCTGCACTCTACATGCCACTTGCATTTCAAATGGCACCCTATTCCCTACTTAATGCACTACATTAGACCAAGGCCCATAGGGCTCTGGCCAAAATTAGTGCACTATATAGGGAATAGGGTGCCATTTGAGGTGCACTTTGGACTACTGCACTGTAGTGTTCAAGCCCTTTAAGGTGCAAAGAGCTGCCAACGGACTGCTCTGTTGAACACTTTGAACAGTGAAGTGAACACTTCAGTGTACCGGTAGAATCTCGATGAGGGGACTGGGGAAGCACACACACACACACACACACACACACACACACACACACACACAAAACACCAGACTGAAACTAATCACCTCATAACCATCCAGCATTCCAATCTCAGATGAGCAAGGCATCCATTTCATGGTGCAGAGACTAGAAACCTTTGATAGAAACATTGAGAGTGATCCAACACTAAAATCTGTGGGTTTCCAAGGAATGAGAGTAACATTCAAATTATTACACAAGGAGCAGAGAGAGAGGGTCAGAGAGAGACAGACAGAGAGAGAAAGAGAGAGTTTCAGAGTGAGGGACAGAGTTAGGGAGAAATATGTATGGAAGGCTGAGGACGTGGAAACGTGGATATTTTCTGTGGAGGCTTGGGGTAAAAATAATCTTAGTTTTTTTTAGAACTAATCATGCAGAACGCAAAACAGAGAGCTTGAACACTAACAGCCCTCTGTAATATAGTGTACAACACTTCTTCAGAACACAGACAACGGTTTGAGAGGAAGGTGTCATTGAAGGAACCTGGGAGATTAGAGAAACATTTCATAAAGCATCTCCAAGTAGCCTCGGAGCAATAGAGGCTATGAGCGCACCTGCTTACAAAATAATCATATCCATACTTTCCTTGCTGAATGCAAATGTACATCCAACCTAGTTAAGTGTGATGTAATTCAATTAGAGAATGATCATAATGATATCACATCGGAGCAGGTGTATGCTTATCAAAATGTATTCGATTCATAAAAATGTATTAGGCAACGTTAGAGCATACTAAGTAGCCTACAAACTAAAATAGTAGCCGAACTAATGCAATACTGTATTGAATGAATAATGGAGACGTTAAACGCATCATGAACACACATAAACAAAAACATTAACGCGGAATAGAAGAGCAACATGCTTGCTTGCATGTTACGCCAATCTCCGCCCTAAATAGTTGAAAAGTAACACTTACCGACAGATGAAACCAGCAAACACCTGAATATCTTAAACAAAACGATGTTGTTGAGGTTATCCAGACATAGAAATGAGACAAATTATCCCTAAAATAACGGAACGTAGTTTGAGAGTTCTGGAGGACAGTGAAAAAGTAACAACATTGGCGTGATGTTGAAAAACTTTCAAGATGCTCCTCCGCTGAGCCAGACGCTGCAGCCTGGACTAGACCAACTGCAATGAGTCGAAGGGGTGTTTTAGCATAGTTTAGTATGACATTTCGTCTTCTGAGAACTATATTGTCTATATTTTGCAATTAATAGAACGAATTCGTATTTACAATGACGGCCCATATACTTGTAACAATGTACTTTCCCATACTGACATAACGTCCATGTTAATCAACTAGGTTTGATATTCAATATTAGAATCAAATCCAACTTTATTTGTCACATGCACCGAATACAACAACCGTGAAATGCTTACTTTACAAGCCCTTAACCAACAGTGCAGTTCAAGAAGAGTTAAGAAAATATTTAACAAATAAACTAAAGTAAAAAAAATAATATAAAGTAACACAATAAAACAACAATAACGAGGCTATATACAGGGAGGTACAGGTTAGTTGAGGTCATTTGTACATGCAGGTAGGGGTGAAGTGACTATGCATATTACAATTACATTTGTGTTTGGTTCAATAGGTGAGTTGAGTGTGAAACCAGGATATCCCAAAGTACACTCGCTATAATTTATTGGCCACGTTTTTATTGCATGGTAACCTGGATGATTCAACATGACTGACAGCATGCTAATTTCATTACTCACCACTATAATATGCTAATATAGCCCATCAACGTGTGAAAGAAAATATTTTTTTGACATATTTAATGAAAATTAGAAATTAGAAATCATTCTTCGAATCCAATTAATCAAATTTAAATTTAAAACAAGTCTAAAATTTGCCTCCATAATTGAAATGAAATGATAATGTATTTCTAATTTGATGTTGAAAAATGAAGGAAGTCTAACCTTCCCTAAACTAAAAACACAACGTTGTATCTCCACCATGTCCTATGAGTTAGCCATGGTGCATTCAGTTTCAAGCCTCATTAAGTGTCTGGGGAAATAATCCAGGGAATGCAACAATAATGAATGTTTGAGCCAGTCTGGCAGGGTTTACCCCAATAAGAGGCAGATTACCCAGATTAGCATTAGTTCATATGAGATTACAGCTAATTAGCTTCACAGTCCGAGACCATACTGCTCTCTCCATATCAACCTGTTGATTTCTATTGTTATCTCGTTTAGCTAATGGTTGTGATTAGATTTTCGAACAGATGCTTTAATGGTATAGGAGGGTTTCGAGGACACAGATTAAGGCTAGTCATGAACTAATAGGTAATTTCAAGGGATATTCTCCAGAGTTAGATTACATGTTTAAGCAGTTGCTACTTTCCTGACAATCATCTGACACATATATACTACATAACATCCTCTTATCAAGCCTTAATTAGACTGTGTGAGATGTTTAATTAACAACGTTGCAGTCTGCTGGTGGACAGGATGTGTAAAAGAGGGTTTGTAAGGCCATGGATGGATAAACTGCCCCCAGGACTGTGATCTCTGGACAATACTGTTGACAGACTCACACCTGGTGTTGTTGTATTTTGTTTCCCTGGCCCTGTTGACCTTTTCTTCAAGTCAAGAAAAGATGGCCATCCATTGTCTACTTCCCGTCATTTTAGAGGGGAGATGAGCCTAATAACACCCCCCAAACCTCACCACCCCGTCACCCCTCATCTACCGCCCTCTGACCCCTACACCCCCACTCCTCTTTCTTGCAGTCAGCTCAACCTAGTTTAGTCCCTTTGAAGGACTGTCTCATTTAGGAACACATTACGTCATCCCACAATGCCCCTCTGCTCTCTGAAAGGGGGTGTCGAGAGAGGAGAGACTGGGGTAAAAGGGGAGGCGTTTGTGTAGTGAGTTAGTGTGTGTGTGGAGAGGGAGGTCAATCGGGACTCCATTGTGTTACCATGGGCGACAACATTCCTAAAATCAGCTGGTTGCAACAGGCTTTTATAATTTACTCCAAACAGGGGCAAGGGAGCGAGGGGTAAACTAGGCTTGTAGACACTGAATAAATGGCATAGCCTACTAATAAATGTCCATTCACACATTCCTAGGATGGTTGACTGTCGTTTGTTTTTACACAACCTCAAATAATGAGGAACATTCATCCCAAATCCATCAAACATTACAACCAGACACTTTATTTGATGGCGAAATAAAATAGCCTAATTTGTTTTTAGCCTACTCCATTGCCATTTCATTGTCAGTCATCTTGCCGTTGGCATGACAGTTCCATAAGGAGTTGGCAACCAGACTAGTCCTCTTCAAGTCTAGATAACCTTTTCATCCAGGCTAGTCCTCTTCAAGTCTAGATAACCTTTTCATCTAGGCTAGTCCTCTTCAAGTCTAGATAACCTTTTCATCAAGACTCCTCGTCTTCAAGTCTAGATAACCTTTTCATCCAGGCTAGTCCTCTTCAAGACTAGATAACCTTTTCATCCAGGCTAGTCCTCTTCAAGTCTAGATAACCTTTTCATCCAGGCTAGTCCTCTTCAAGTCTAGATAACCTTTTCATCAAGACTCCTCGTCTTCAAGTCTAGATAACCTTTTCATCCAGGCTAGTCCTCTTCAAGACTAGATAACCTTTTCATCCAGGGTAGTCCTCTTCAAGACTAGATAACTTTTCTGGAGATGGAATAGATTGAAAACCATACTACTCCCAATTGTTTTTTTCTCTGGCAGGGAAAGGTGATTATCTTGCAGTGGAATCCACATACACTACCATCTAGTCAAACATTTGAGTTCTTAACTTTCAACCAAATTGCATAAATGAGCAAAAAAAAGACCAACAAATATTTATAATACATTTATTTAATGGTAAAGAGTGCAATGATACAAACCATTTTCACAAAGAAATGAGAAGTTGATTTTATATCTAAAAACAATACTCATGTTAAAAAGCATAAATAATACACCCACCCATCTATGACAGCAAAACATAAATACTCCATGAACCAAGATATGTGCTATTCATAAGTACTGACCCTTGGCTACACCCCACCTTTACATCTGGGTCGTATTCATTTGGCACCAGGCGGAAGAAAACAGAATCAAACAGGGTTCTTCCCTACATGAACTTGTCCAAATAAGCAAGGCTTTCTTTGCTTTCTGTTAGAAAACGTTTTGCTACGGTGAGCCCTAATGAACACGACCCTTCTGGCTATAACAGTTGAACGAGTTTATTTAAAACCTCTTGTAATAAAATGTTCTCATGCTTTAATCAAGCAAGGCTCGTATAATGTTCCCAACACCAGGTTGGGTTTAGTGTTGTGCACGATGCTGTAATGGCAAAGTAACAGCATACAGTATAAAACCTAGCTCTGGTCCATTGCGCAACGAGTTGTCTCTTCCCCTGTTCAGGAAGGCTCAGCGCCAACAACCTGCACCGAACGCCCTGGTCCAGAGCTATAGAAAACCGCAAAGCCTTATAAGTCCCAGGCTGCATTGTCCAAGTTACAATCAAATTGATTCCGTTAAGTTAGTTCGACTAGACTGGAAGCCTTTACCTTTGTAAAATGAAAAAATAACACAAATTAAAATTCTGATAGTAAAATATGTACTTAGTAAAAATGACCATCCTCAGTAGAAAATCTGTTTTTTTTATACAGTTGTGGTGCAAATTAATGCAAGAGTATAATAGTTTGACTTTACGACTAATTTGTTGTTGTTGAAGAAAATGCACCTTTTAAATAAAGGTGACGACAATATGAGAAGATGAGTCAGCTCACCATTTTTAGCAGCTACATTTCCAGATCGGTATTGCAATCGTCTTAATAAATGAATGAATGGTTTGAACAAAACCATGTGAAAATATAACCATTTCATAGATAAATAACACTGAAAAGATGACAATATGAGAAGGAAAACCATCCCCCACCACAAGTACATTCATAAAATCAACTTGAAATCATCCTTTGAATAATGGAAGTAGAACAATAAAAATGAGGAACATTCACTAACAAACCGATAAAAAAACCTTTTAAAAACCTAAAAATAAACACTGATATTAGAATTTTGATCTTCCATATGGAAGCAGATGCATCTATAAAACCGTACGCCTCAACCAGATACAATATTGAGAATTGGGGTTTGGATGCAGTGAGGTAATATAAGCTACACGTGATAGAAATAGCATCACTAGATTGATGGTCTAGTAATTATATTCTATGTATGCTCCACGTTCTCCTCTCTTCCCCTCTCCCTCCAGCCACAGGTTTTATTTGCTAGCCTGTTCCCAGATCAGTTTGTGCAGTCTTGCCAACTTCTATGGTCATTGGATAGAGATGGGCAGAGATCTCACTTCAGCATCACTGACATGGTCTTAAATGTGTAAACTCCTTCCACCCGTTGACCTCCACAGGATACAATGCATACATTTTTTTTGGCATGTCAATGACTATAGGAGTTGACCAAAACGGTCTAAACAGATATGGGACCAGGTTATTGATTGGGAGGCCCCCATTCTCCCTCCTCCAGTCATTGATTTGATTGGGTGGCCACTCCTACTTCCTAATGAAAAAACGTCCCTCCGCTCCAGCCATTGGTTAGATTGGTAAAGCCCCCCTCCCATCCCCCCTTCCAGCCATTAGTTGGATTCATAGACCCCTCCTCTCCTACTGAAAGAACTTCAGGCCTGCGACCAGGAAGAACTTCTCCAGAAAGATTTCCGAGTCGAGGACGGCGATGTGTGCTGCTCGGCCAATCAGGGAGTTGGCGGTGTTGGGCAGGGCATGGATGACATCGTAACGCACCAGGTTACAGTCTCTGTTCTGGAGCACCGGCAGCAACAGGTTCTCTATCATCTCTACATATACTGAACCTGGGAGAGGGGGAGTGAGAGAGGGGTAGGGGGAGTGAGAGAGGGGTAGTGAGAGAGGGGGAGTGAGAGAGGGGGAGTGAGAGAGGGGAGGGGAGTGGGGAGTGAGAGGGTAGTGAGAGAGGGGTAGTGAGAGAGGGGTAGTGAGAGAGGGGTAGTGAGAGAGGGGTAGTGAGAGAGGGGAGTGAGAGAGGGGGAGTGAGAGAGGGGGAGTGAGAGAGGGGAGTGAGAGAGGGGGTAGTGAGAGACGGGGAGTGAGAGAGGGTGAGTGAGAGAGGGGGAGTGAGAGAGGGTGAGTGAGAGAGGGTGAGTGAGAGGGTGAGTGAGAGAGGGGGTGAGAGAGGGTGAGTGAGAGAGGGTGAGTGAGAGAGGGTGAGTGAGAGACGGGGAGTGAGAGAGGGGTAGTGAGAGAGGGTGAGTGAGAGAGGGTGAGTGAGAGAGGGTGAGTGAGAGAGGGTGAGTGAGAGAGGGTGAGTGAGAGAGGGTGAGTGAGAGAGGGTGAGTGAGAGAGGGTGAGTGAGAGAGGGTGAGTGAGAAGGTGGGGGACAGAAAGGGATTGAAGAGAAAAAAGGGAGTGACAGAGAGAATAAGAAGAAGAATAAACTCCATTTAGAAGCGTGTGCATACATTTTACATCTGGGTTGCCCGGGAATCAAACACACAAACCTAATGTTGCAAGGGCCATGCTCTAACCAACTGAGCCATACATGACAACAATCAATCAAATGTATTCATGAAGCCATTTCAACATCAACAGTTGTCACAAAGTGCTTAACTGTAACTCGGCCTAGCAAAGCCCCAACAGCAAGCAGCAGCGAGAGGAACAAGGCTATTGGTCCAGTAGCTTGTCTACACTGTGAACAAATGTCCTGTAGGACACATGTTTGGGGCCTGCTCTGATAAATATGTAGGGCCCACCTGTTTGTTTGTCCTTCAGGGCTGTCTTACACATCTCTATCCTGGCTGAGTGATATGGGACGTAACGATCCTGCAGAGAGCCCACTAACACCACGTTCCTGAAGTGATGAAGACCTGCCACAATACATTGACACAGCATACCTGTTATTCATGTAACAATAGACAACAAGCTTCATTTAAATGCCCAGGAGAACAGATCGATACCAGGCGTTAACAATGTAACAAATTGCACAACAACAATGATCTTTACTCTGCTCAACTCACCAGATTTCTTACTAAGCTTGTAGAGGAAGGTCTGTCTGGGATCAGAGTGGTCTCTGCAGGTCAGCTGGAGCAGGGAGCCAGACTTCTTCCACTTCTGCATGAACCACAGGCCTGGGAGGGAGGAAGGAGGAGGAACACAGGGGTTAAAGACTGACTAAATCAACCAGGGAGAGGAAGACAATGACTTGTTTCCTTGACTGAGCGTAGCACAGTGTCGTAGTTAAAGGGAAATACACATTCAACATTTTCACAGTACACTTTCCTGGAAAAGTATACATAAAAATAAAATAAAAATTCTAAGCTAGGAGCTTTTTAAATGGAATGTTGTATCCTGTGTTTTTAAAGATAAACTTCTCCTTAATGCAACCGCTGTGTCAGATTTAAAAAAGCTTTACAACGAAAGCACACCGTGCAATAATCTGAGTACAGCGCTCAGCCACCAAAACAAGCCATACATGCAACCGCCATGTTGTGGAGTCAACAAAAGTCTGAAATAACTTACCTTTGATGATCTTCATCGGAATGCACTCCCAGGAATTACCAGTTCCACAATAAATGTTTGTTTTGTTCAATAAAGTTTATCTTTATGTCCAAATACCTCCTTTTTGTTCGCGCGTTTAGTTCACCAATCCAAATGCACAAGACGCGGGAACGAAGTCCAGACGAAAAGTCCAAAAAGTTCCATTACAGTTCGTGGAAACATGTCAAACGATGTATATAATCAATCTTTAGGATGTTTTTATCATAAATCTTCAATAATGTTTCAACTGGACAATTCCTTTGTCTTTAGAAAGGAAAGGGAACAGAGCTCATGCTCACAGCCGCGCACGATAAACAACTCATAGCTTTCAACTGAGCCACCTACTCTGACTGGTCTTATTCGCTCCCCTTTCACAATAGAAGCCTGAAACAACGTTCTAAAGACTGTTGACATCTAGTGGAGGCTTTAGGAAGTGCAATATGACCCCATTTACACTGTGTTTTCGATAGGGAATTAATTGAAAAACTACAAACCTCAGATTTCCCACTGCCTGGTTGGAGTTTTCTCAGGTTTTCGCCTGCCATGAGTTCTGTTATACTCACAGACATCATTCAAACAGTTTTAGAAACTTAAGAGTGTTTTCTATCCACATCTACTAATAATATGCATATCTTAGCTTCTGGGCCTGAGTAGCAGGCGGTTTACTCTGGGCACGCTATTCATCCGAACGTGAAAAATACTGCCCCCTAGCCCGAAGAGGTTTGAAAGTATAGTCTAAATGTCTCCTCTGCTTCCTCCTGCATGCATTGTAGCCTGCCTCAGCCTCACCACTGAGCGCCACATCACTGTCTGGCTCAGTAACCTACTCTCTGTAAACCACAGTTATTACAACTTAGTAGCCTATTTTTTTGCTCCTGCTGAGGTAGGATCTGTTTAAATGTTAGCTTCTTACATCATCTTTCTAACTGTCTAAGTACTACTAGCCAGAGCCCTTCATATGTTCTGCAATAGAAGTCTCTGCAGGCAGCTAGCCACCTGATTGACTGACATAGTCACTTATAGATGGGCTATCAGTTGTCACACTCATTCTCAGAGTCGGTTTTTGCTTGTTTGGTGGATGTCTGTAGATGCTGCAGGAGTCACGGGACGGTTTTAAAACTGCCTTTTGTACGGCATCTCGCAAACACACTGCGAGCATGAACTAAATAAATCTAATGAGGTAGGATATTTGTCAGATTCTTCAAAATCCCAACTGGTGGCCAGTGGTCCGATTTTGTCCCATGAATGGTTTTATTTCCCCCCTCCCAAGTTTTCTGAGCAAAAATAAATAAATAAATACAAATTGTGTGCGGAATTTTCATCGTTGGACATAAAAGATGCTAAAAACACCAGGAAATCAGCTCCAAATTAGGTGAATTTAAGAAATGTGTTCCCAAGTATTCCCACGCATCAAACACACATGATCTTATACAAATATAAGAAAGGTTTGAAATAGTGATGTTTTAGTCAAACATATGTATTTGGGCTTCTTGCGGTCAATTTGAATATTATTTATAATTGTTCCGGCCTCCCCAACCATCCGCTCCAGAAAATAAACAAATCGCTCCTCGGCTGAATCTAGGTGATGATCCCTGCTGTAGAGGGTATCGTGTAGAGAGACATACCTGTGTTGACCAGAGCAGAGCTGTTGTACAGGGTACCCAGGTGAGGTCCAGACAGAGAGAGGAAGGTGTGAAGTCTGCTCAGGTAACATTTAAACCTGGGTCTGGTAAGTACTGAACGAACTATCAGGTTCCCCAGCGAGTGGCCTACAAAGCTGAGAAACAGAGAATATAGATACAGGTCAGAGATCACGCAGGAGCTCAAATCAAACAAGGTAACAGTAAACATGTCGTCCTCCACGAATGACGCAGCCACCCTATAGCTTGGGCCAATCAGTGTAATTTTGTAAATGACGGATCTCTTTGGCAAGATGCATCATTCACCCAAGTTTCCTCAGAATTGGGCCAGTGGTTTCTGAGATATCATGAGGGACTAACATATTAAAGGACCGAGACAGATCCCCTCCCCGATTTCATGGTGGGGGACAATTAAATATGGCTGGATGTGGAGAGAACTGTTATACACCAGGGTGCATCTCATAAGCTGATTCAACTCCTTGTCTTCTTTCCTCCATCTGCACTGATAGAAAAGGGGTGACTGACTGGACAGTGGGAAAGGGGTGACTGACTGGACAGTGGGAAAGGGGTGACTGACTGGACAGTGGGAAAGGGGTGACTGACTGGACAGTGGGAAAGGGTTGACTGACTGGACAGTGGGAAAGGGGTGACTCACTGGACAGTGGGAAAGCCAATTCATGGGTCCTAGAGATCCACTATGTTGCTTCTACCCATCCCATTATTACTTCTTTCCATCAGCACAGATGAAGAAGAGGAGAGGGACACACTTCAGACTATAGCACCCATAGTAGGGGGACAATTAAAGAAGCAGAGACCGTGAGGTTGTAGACCTGAAGAACCCATATGTACCTGATCTTAGAGACGGTGAGGTTGTAGACCTGAAGAACCCATATGTACCTGATCTTAGAGACGATGAGGTTGTAGACCAGAAGAACCCATGTGTACCTGATCTTAGAGACGATGAGGTTGTAGACCTGGAAAACCCATATGTACCTGATCTTAGAGACAGTGAGGTTGTAGATCTGAATGTACTGAACTATTTCATCCAACAGCCGGTCTGTCATCTGCTCAAAGTCAGCAAACGTGTCATTCTGTGGGGAAAAGAACAAAAAGTCAGACCTAAAGTTCTACAGACTGACAAGGACAAGGCATTGTTTACTGCACTTGCATAAGAGGATATAGACAAAACTGCACTCCCGTGACAATACTGCACTCCCATGAGACGAAACTAGAAGAAATTCCTATTAACCATCCATTGTTGATTGTCAATCAAGTACGAATGTACTTGAAATACATAACGTCCCATAATAATGTGAAGTAAAGAGGCAGATGAGGTAGTGTCGGTTGGTTTAGGTGTCACTCATTCTCATAGTTATCCCATAATGAGGTAGTGTTGGTTGGTTCAGGTGTACCATAATGAGGTAGTGTCGGTTGGTTCAGGTATCCCATAATGAGGTAGTGTCAGTTGGTTCAGGCGTACCATAATGAGGTAGTGTCGGTTGGTTCAGGTGTACCATAATGAGGTAGTGTCGGTTGGTTCAGGTATCCCATAATGAGGTAGTGTCGGTTGGTTCAGGTGTACCATAATGAGGTAGTGTCGGTTGGTTCAGGTGTACCATAATGAGGTAGTGTCGGTTGGTTCAGGCATCCCATAATGAGGTAGTGTCGGTTGGTTCAGGTATCCCATAATGGAGGTAGTGTCGGTTGGTTCAGGTATCCCATAATGAGGTAGTGTCGGTTGGTTCAGGTGTACCATAATGAGGTAGTGTCGGTTGGTTCAGGTGTGGTACACTATGGTTAGTTACCTGGTTGCGTTCGGACATGAGGAAGTCTATCCTAGCTCCAGGTAGGCCCAGCTCCAGGTAGGTCTTCACCAGACGCAGGTCAGCACTGTTACCTGGAAGACACAGAATGAAGGAACACCCAAGATATTTCACATTATACCTGGGTTCAAATACCGTTTGAAATCTTTCAAATACTATGAATGATGCATTAACCTGTCTGGAACCACTACTGGGTCTTTCCTATTGGGTCCATTGCCAAGTCAATATATCAGACCACAACATGTCCTGTGCCAAAAAGAACTGAAGCAGATAACAAGATGGGTTGATTATCTGACTAAATGGATAAAGTGTAGTTACCATCGAGGCCGTGGACACAGACGATGAGGTGGATGCCCTCGTCACAGTTGTCATCCTCCTCCAGGCTAAAGTAGGGGACACTGGAGGCCAGGTCTCCCACCTCACTGTACAGGAACCCTGGTAGTCTCAGCTGCTTCAACTCCTCTTTGGCCGCAACAAAACTACACCACGAGGATAAGGAAGACATTTTTATTATTTGCCTGGCCAGTAATGTTGATTAATAATATAAGCTATTATGATAATCATAATAATACTACTACTGTACACTGAGCATATACACTGAGTGACAAAACATTAAGAACACCTGCTCTTTCCATGACATAGACTGACCAGGTGAATCCAGGTGACAGCTATGATCCCTTATTGACGTCACTTGTTAAATCCACTTCAATCAGTGTAGATGAAGGAGAGGAGACATGTTAAAGAAGAATTTTTAAGCCTTAAGACAATTGAGACATGGATTGTGTATGTGTGTCATTCAGTGGGTGAATGGGCAAGACAAAGATTGAAGTGCCTCTGAACAGGGTATGGTAGTAGGTGCCAGGCGCACCGGTTTGTGTGAAGAACTGAAGACAAAAGGGGGGGGTGCAATGCAACATTAGGAGGATGTTCCTAATGTTTTGTACACTCAGTGTATATGCCATATAGCAAATGCTTTAATCCAAATGGACTTAGTCATGCATGCATACATTCTACATATGGATGGTCCCAACAGGAATCAAACCTACGACCCTTGGCGTTGCAAGCGCCATTATCTACAGACTGAGCCACATTAATGTGCAAATGGTGCATCGTCCCTGTCAAATCAACCTAATACAGTAAAGTTAACGGAGCAACATTTCCCTAGCTAAGGCTTAAGACATAACCATCAAAGAAGCAGAAATGAAATTATGGAACTGTGGACATGAGGTGACTAGACTGTGGACCGTAGGACATGAGGTGACTAGACTGTGGACCGTAGGACATGAGGTGACTAGACTGTGGACCGTAGGACATGAGGTAACTAGACTGTGGACCGTAGGACATGAGGTGACTAGACTGTGGACCGTAGGACATGAGGTGACTAGACTGTGGACTCACGCTTTCATCTGTGGTGTGGGGGCGCTGTCATACCAGTGCAGGCTGTTGGAGGTGATGGAGGTGGAGGGGGTAGGGACTAGAAGTCTCCCCTGGGAAGAGCCCACTGAGCTGGGGGCCAGGGGGGAGCGGACAGGGGCACCATAGCCTGGAGGAAGACCCCTGGGCTCTTGAACATGGTCCAGTCCCAACTGTTCAAACATCAGACTCCTTGCTACTGCCCCCCCATCTCCTTCATCCTCCTCCTCCTCGTCAACGACACCGTTCACGAACGCCAAGCCGTCTCCTTCCTCGTAGAAGCCATTCTCTATCATCTCGTTGTCCTCTTCCTCGTCTTCCTCTACAGGCGGCCCCGGCCCCGCTCCAGACAGTATCCCCAGGGTGATAGCTGACGTCTCTACAGGGCTGATCTCTGAGACGTCTGTGCTGGAGCGAGAGCCAAAGTAGTTTTCTACCAGTCCCTTCTTGACCAGGTCACTGCTGCTGGCGGTGGAGTTAGAGGAGGGGTAGGAGGCTGTCTGGGGCTCACTACGGGGGGCACCTGGACGCCCTACGGCCCCCTCAGAGGAACCTGTTAACAACCTGGGATCAGTGTTAAGTGTTGACTCAGAGTTTGAGGAAAAAGTCCTAGGAGGCAGATATTGAGATGCAGAACCCCCACTAGCAGTGGCGTTGAGGCCCAACCCAGCGTCGGGGTGCGTTTGGCTGGGTACAGAGCAGCGTGTTGGGACAGATGGTGGTGGTTGTCCAGAGAACACCAGGCTCTGTTGCTCCTGTACCAGAATACTGGACTTCCTCATTCCCCCTGGGCCTGGTGGCCCCTCGGCCTCCCCTCCTCCTACACTGCTGGAGCCCCTGGACACAGACGTACCCCCCTCCCCCTCGTCATCCGAGGGCAGCGAGTTGATGGAGGTGAGGGAAGACTGGACGCCGCTGACCGCGCTGACTGTGCTCTCCGGGTTGAGGCCCTCTCCAGTCCCCATGCTGCCCTTATGGACAGAGGTGGGCTGGACGGGCCGGGGAGCAGGGCTGAGTAGGGGCCGTTCGGCCTGCTGGGGGCCCAACTCAGTCTCAGGGGCCCCAGCCAGCCCTACGGCCCCACCCTGGGTAGCCAGCTGGATAGCGAAGGAACTGGGCTCGCTCTCGATACCAGAGTCGGAGAGGCGGGAGGAGGCACTGGGGACAGCAGCACCTCCGTCTGGTGGCAGCCTGATACAATCACCTTTCACCTGCTGTAGAAGCACCAGGCCTGGCCTCTGACTAACCTCAGTCATTACCTCTCTACCCCGAGGCCTGTCAGACACCTCAGAACTCCAGTCTCTCATAGCAAGGTGTTTAGAGTCGGACATACACAGGTCTGTCTGGGTGATTTCTGGGATATCTCTTTTGGAGGTCCCATCCCCATCCGTCCGACAGGGCAGGAGAACTGTCACTGTGTCTCCTTGGTACGGGTCCTTGTCACTGGGTTGGACCTCAATGTGCCTGAGTCCAGTGGCGGTAGAACCAGGCGTGTAGTGATCGGGCAGCTGCTGGCTGCAGTGGTCAACGGCAGCATTTTTGTTAATTACTTGGTTATTATCTGTGGTGGCTAATCCCGCTACAGCTCCAGGACCAGCCTGGGCCGGCTTGTTCTGTGTGTCCAAGCTCACTAAGGCTGTGAAGTAACCTTCCTGACTAGCCACGCCACTAGCTACTAGGACGTCATCCTCAAGGAGAGAGTCAAAATTAAGAACAGCATTTGCCTGTCCAGCGGCGGTGGTAGCACCAGGCTCAGGAAAATATTTGGAGATCCTAGTCCTTAGGTCAGTGTTGGAGTCTCCCCCAGTCACCCCCAGCAAGGCATTCCTCTCCCCCTGCTCCCTCTCCTCCCTCTGCTGCTTCAGGCCAGCCTCTCCCTGTCCCTGGGCCTCTCTGTCATGGTCAGTTTCTCCATGTGTTAGCTGTGAAGGGTTAGCCGAGTTAGCGGCCTTCCCCAGGTTCTTATAAGCCACCAGAACCACAGAGTCCTTGGATCCCTGTCTGATGAGCTTCTTGGCGTTCTCCCTCTCCGCCTTGGCATTCTTCTTCAGTTTCACCGACTTGCCTTTAATACAAAGAAAAAGCATGCGTTTTATATTTAAGGAGTTTTATCACAAACCCAACATGCTTCAGATGAACTGATGAAACATCATGGTAACCACTCTATTCAAGGAAGCATTGTCAAGGATTTGTCAGTGCCAAATTTACCAAGACACATAGACTGAGACAGTACTCACTGGGGGCAGAACACACAATAACTATCACCTGAACGTCTGGCGTACTGTAGTAACTATCACCTGAACGTCTGGCGTACTGTAGTAACTATCACCTGAACGTCTGGCGTACTGTAGTAACTATCACCTGAAGCGTAACTATCACCTGAAGCTGTAGTAACTATCACCTGAGCTGTAGTAACTATCTAGCGTGAAACTAGTAACTATCATCTAGCGTAACTCACCTGAACGTAGTAACTATCAGCCTGTAACTATCACCTGAGCGTACTGTAGTAACTATCACCTGAACGTCTGGCGTACTGCGTAACTATCACCTGAACGTCTAGCGTAGTAACTATCACCTGAACGTCTGGCGTACTGTAGTAACTATCACCTGAACGTCTAGCGTACTGTAGTAACTATCACTAGTAACTATCATCTGAACGTCTAGCTATCACTGTAGTAACTATCACCTGAACGTCTGGCGTACTGTAGTAACTATCATCTGAACGTCTAGCGTAGTAACTATCATCTGAACGTCTAGCGTAGTAACTATCACCTGAACGTCTAGCGTGGTAACTATCACCTGAACGTCTAGCGTACTGTAGTAACTATCACCTGAACGTCTAGCGTAGTAACTATCACCTGAACGTCTAGCGTAGTAACTATCACCTGAACGTCTAGCGTAGTAACTATCATCTGAACGTCTAGCGTGGTAACTATCACCTGAACGTCTAGCGTAGTAACTATCACCTGAACGTCTAGCGTACTGGTAACTATCACCTGAACGTCTAGCGTGGTAACTATCACCTGAACGTCTGGCTATCACCGTAGTAACTATCACCTGAACGTCTAGCGTACTGGTAACTATCACCTGAACGTCTAGCGTACTGGTAACTATCACCTGAACGTCTAGCGTACTCTAGTAACTATCACCTGAACGTCTAGCGTGGTAACTATCACCTGAACGTCTAGCGTGGTAACTATCACCTGAACGTCTCTAGTGTGGTAACTATCACCTGAACGTCTAGTAACTATCACCTGAACGTCTGGTAACTATCACCTGAACGTCTAGCTGTAGTAACTATCACCTACTGTAGTAACTATCACCTGAACGTCTAGCGTGGTAACTATCACCTGAACGTCTCAGCGTAGTAACTATCATCTGAAAGCGTAACTCAGCGTAGTAACTATCACCTGAACGTCTAGCATACTGTAGTAACTATCATCTGAACGTCTAGCGTGGTAACTATCACCTGAACGTCTAGCGTAGTAACTATCACCTGAACGTAACTATCACCTGAACGTCTAGCGTACTGTAGTAACTATCACCTGAACGTCTGGCGTACTGTAGTAACTATCACCTGAACGTCTGGCGTACTGTAGTAACTATCACCTGAACGTCTGGCGTACTGTAGTAACTATCACCTGAACGTCTAGCGTGGTAACTATCACCTGAAAGCGTAACTATCACCTGAACGTCTAGCGTGGTAACTATCACCTGAACGTCTAGCGTGGTAACTATCATCACCTGAACGTCTAGCGTGGTAACTATCACCTGAACTAGCGTGGTAACTATCACCTGAACGTCTAGCGTGGTAACTATCACCTGAACGTCTAGCGTGGTAACTATCACCTGAGCGTCTAGCGTGGTAACTATCACCTGAACGTCTAGCGTGGTAACTATCACCTGAACGTAGCGTAGTAACTATCACCTGAACGTCTAGCGTGGTAACTATCACCTGAACGTCTAGCGTGGTAACTATCACCTGAACGTCTAGCGTAACTATCACCTGAACGTCTAGTAACTATCACCTGAACGTCTAGCGTGGTAACTATCACCTGAACGTCTGGCATACTGTAGTAACTATCACCTGAACGTCTAGCGTAGTAACTATCACGTCTGAACGTCTAGCGTGGTAACTATCACCTGAACGAACGTAACTATCACCTGAACGTGTAGTAACTATCACCTGAACGTCTAGCTAGCATACTGTAGTAACTATCATCTGAAAGCGTCTACTGTGGTAACTATCACCTGAACGTCTGGCGTCTGTAGTAACTATCACCTGAACGTCTGGCGTACTGTAGTAACTATCACCTGAACGTCTAGCGTACGTAGTAACTATCACCTGAACGTCTAGCGTAACTGTACTGTAACTATCACCTGAACTATCACCTGAACGTCTGGCGTACTGTAGTAACTATCACCTGAACGTCTAGCGTGGTAACTATCACCTGAACGTCTAGCGTGGTAACTATCACCTGAACGTCTAGCGTGGTAACTATCACCTGAACGTCTAGCGTGGTAACTATCACCTGAACGTCTAGCGTGGTAACTATCACCTGAACGTCTAGCGTGGTAACTATCACCTGAACGTCTAGCGTGGTAACTATCACCTGAACGTCTAGCGTGGTAACTATCACCTGAACGTCTAGCGTGGTAACTATCACCTGAACGTCTAGCGTGGTAACTATCACCTGAACGAGCGCCTAGCGTGGTAACTATCACCTGAACGTCTAGCGTGGTAACTATCACCTGAACGTCTAGCGTGGTAACTATCACCTGAACGTCTAGCGTGGTAACTATCACCTGAACGTCTAGCGTAGTAACTATCACCTGAACGTCTAGCGTGGTAACTATCACCTGAACGTCTGGCATACTGTAGTAACTATCATCTGAACGTCTAGCGTGGTAACTATCACCTCAACGTCTAGCGTACTGTAGTAACTATCACCTGAACGTCTGGCGTACTGTAGTAACTATCACCTGAACGTCTAGCGTGGTAACTATCACCTGAACGTCTGGCATACTGTAGTAACTATCATCTGAACGTCTAGCGTGGTAACTATCACCTCAACGTCTAGCGTACTGTAGTAACTATCACCTGAACGTCTGGCGTACTGTAGTAACTATCACCTGAACGTCTAGCGTAGTAACTATCATCTGAACGTCTAGCGTAGTAATCATGATAGTAACTATTCCTATGAATAACAACAACACACCTTTGGACTTGGGCAGGTCTGGACAGTCATCGGGCCAGGTAGTGTCCATCATGGTTGGGGGCCGAGGCTCCAGGATGGGGCTGGGGAAGGATGCTGCGGCAGCTGCAGTGGAAGAGGATGAGGCCTTAGAGTTACCGGAGGACGTGGAGCCACTCCGGGGGTTATGTATGCCCAGCCACGGCCCGTCCCGATCTGAAGCAGGGAAACCAGAGTACGGATAAAATCTCAATGACCTTTATCCACCAAGTAGATTTACATATACCCAGAATTACATTAGGTGAAATGGTGTTGCCATAGTAAACTGAATCAACAGACAGAAAATATAGAGACGATACACAACAGACCAAATATATTCATAGAGAAAGACAAACACTTCCATGTTGCCACTTTCCAGTCTCACTTCAAATGTTCAAGGCACTTAAATGAACAAGTTACTGTGATTGTAGGAATGATATTTTAAAGTGCAAGCGTGAATGTGATTTTCCCTGATTAATCACAAATTCCTGCTTATATGACATAACCCTCTATACATATATCATAACCTAGCCCGAAAACAATATTTACTTTCCTGACTTTTCTAAATTGAAGTGATCACATCCCTGCTTTAAATAGCTGTCTCTAACGGTCTGTCATGTTACTCATAGAAATATAGAAACAGAATCTATTTCATTCTATTTCTATTGCGTCGCTGACCTTCCGTGATAGAGTCCAGGTATCTGTCCTCGAAGATGATTGGCAGGGAGCTGACGTCCCCGTCCAGGTCGGCACATGCAACAGGAAGTGGTGGTAGAGACAGGAAGTAGGAGGAACTCTTGATGGCTGTGGTCATCTGCTGGTGGCTGTGAGCACTGACATGAGGAGGGGAGAGAGAAGACGTGAGGAGGGGAGAGAGAAGACGTGAGGAGACGGGAGGGGGAGAGAGAAGACGTGAGGAGGGGAGAGAGAAGACGTGAGGGGAGAGAAGACGTGAGGAGGGGAGAGAGAAGACGTGAGGGGGGGAGAGAAGACGTGAGGAGGGGGGAGAGAAGACGTGAGGGGGGAGAGAGAAGACGTGAGGAGGGGGAGAGAAGACGTGAGGGGGGGAGAGAAGACGTGAGGGGGGGGAGAGAAGACGTGAGGAGGGGGAGAGAAGACGTGAGGAGGGGGGGAGAGAAGACGTGAGAAGGGGGGAGAGAAGACGTGAGGAGGGAAGAGAAGACGTGAGGAGGGGAGAGAAGACGTGAGGAGGGAAAAATAAAACAGTACAAATCTTCATTTTCTGTTTTTGTGAATTGGTGGTTAATTAATCATAAAAACACACAAACCGAGAAAGACAGGACACACACACACACACAGGACACACACAGGACACACACAGGACACACACACGTTAGTAATTTGTCTTACTGTAGTTCCTGATAGGCCAGTGCCGTTTGTCTCGGGTGTTCCAGACAAAAGAAGGCCTCTGCAAATCTCCGCACCTGAAATAAGGAGAGCAAGAGACCAGCATGAGAACACATGAACAGAGTGAGGTGCTCCACGCACGGTCAGCAGGGTTAGTGAGGTGCATTCCACGCACGGTCAGCAGGGTTAGTGAGGTGCTCCACGCACGGTCAGCAGGGTTAGTGAGGTGCTCCACGCATTCCGGTCAGCAGGGTTAGTGAGGTGCTCCACGGTCAGCAGGGTTAGTGAGGTGCATTACGGTCAGCAGGGTTAGTGAGGTGCTCCACAGTCAGCAGGGTTAGTGAGGTGCTCCACAGTCAGCAGGGGTTAGGTGCATTGCGGTCAGCAGGGTTAGTGAGGTGCTCCACGGTCAGCAGGGTTAGTGAGGTGCATTACGGTCAGCAGGGTTAGTGAGGTGCTCCACGGTCAGCAGGGTTAGTGAGGTGCTCCACGGTCAGCAGGGTTAGTGAGGTGCAGTTCCATGGTCAGTGAGGTGCTCCACAGTCAGCAGGGTTAGTGAGGTGCTCCACAGTCAGCAGGGTTAGTGAGGTGCTCCACAGTCAGCAGGGTTAGTGAGGTGCTCCACAGTCAGCAGGGTTAGGGTTGAGGTGCTCCACAGTCAGCAGGGTTAGTGAGGTGCATCCACGGTCAGCAGGGTTAGTGAGGTGCTCCACAGTCAGCAGGGTTAGTGAGGTGCTCCACAGTCAGCAGGGTTAGTGAGGTGCATTGCATTACGGTCAGCAGGGTTAGTGAGTGGTGCTCCACGGTCAGCAGGGTTAGTGCACGGTCAGCAGGGTTAGTGAGGTGCTCCACGGTCAGCAGGGTTAGTGCAGGTGCTCCACGGTCAGCAGGGTTAGTGAGGTGCTCCACAGGGTTAGTGGTCACGGTCAGCAGGGTTAGTGAGGTGCTCCACGGTCAGCAGGGTTAGTGAGGTGCTCCACAGTCAGCAGGGTTAGTGAGGTGCATCCACGGTCAGCAGGGTTAGTGAGGTGCATTCCACAGTCACGGTCAGCAGGGTTAGTGAGGTGCCCCACAGTCAGCAGGGTTAGTGAGGTGCATTACGGTCAGCAGGGTTAGTGAGGTGCTCCACAGTCAGCAGGGTTAGTCAGGTGCACCATGGTCAGCAGGGTTAGTGAGGTGCTACGTGCTGCTAATCTACTCACTCTGAGTGTGTGATGCTCCACAGCCAGCAGGGCAGCAACATTCTCCTGCAGTGAGACCACCTCCAGGAACTGACCCCACAGGGCCATGAGGAGGGAACACAGCTGGGCCAGGTTCATATTGACCAGCTCTGCCAGCTCGTCCGGGCTCTCCGCTCTCTGCTGTTGGAGAGATTGGGACATGGATTAGCCCAGTATAGACACCAGGGGGCGCCACAAAGACAAGCTAAAACACAAACACAGGCCCTGTTCCAATTCTTCCATGTTTCCTTGAGGTCAGCACATCTCTATTTGATTTCAGATCCAATCACACTCAATGAAGAACTTTGTCCAGGAGTTTAAGTCCAGGACTTTAATCTGGGTCAGGGAGACCTGCCATAGTGCTGGAAGTGATTAGTCCACTAAGTAGACCTATCGACTTGACTATGAAAAGGGCTTAGACAGTGAGCTGATGGCAGAAACTAATATCGTACCTTGACTTGATCACAGAGCTCAGTGAGACGGTTCTCAACGTCTAGTTCCTCTGGAGAACAAAACAAAGAGCATTAAAATAGGTCCTTTTTTGTTGTCAATTCCACAACCATATACAGATCTGTCAAGTCTGACAGACAGGCTGGAAAATCAACGTGTATCATTAGACATAAGAGCCAATCAGATGGATGAAGAGAAGACAAGAAGAGAGCCAAAAGAGAGAGAGAGAGAGACCTGGCCCCCAGAGATATGACTGTGACAGAAAAGGACAAGAAGAGGGAGAGAGAGAGAGAGAGAGAGACCTGGCCCCCAGAGATATGACTGACAGAAAAGGACAAGAAGAGAGAGAGAGAGAGAGAGAGAGAGACCTGGCCCCCAGAGATATGACTGACAGAAAAGGACAAGAAAAAGAGAGAGCCAGGGGAGAGAGAGGACAGAAGAGAGAGAGAGAGAGAGAGAGAGAGAGACCTGGCTTCCCTTGAGGTCAGAGATATGACTTTGTGACAGAAAAGGACAGTAGACCTAGAAGAGAGAGAGAGCTTTGAGAGAGAGACCTTTAAGTTCCCCCCAGAGATATGACTTGACAGAAAAGGACAAGAAAGAAGACAAGAAGAGAGCCAGAGAGAGAGAGAGAGAGACCTGGCCCCCAGAGATATGACTGTGACAGAAAAGGACAAGAGAGAGAGAGAGAGAGAGAGAGAGACAGAGATATGACTGACAGAAAAGGACAAGAGAGAGAGAGAGAGAGAGAGAGAGAGAGAGAGACCTGGAGAGATATGACTGACAGAAAAGGACAAGAGAGAGAGAGAGAGAGAGAGAGAGAGAGAGACCTGGCCCCCAGAGATATGACTGTGACAGAAAAGGACAAGAAGAGAGAGAGAGAGAGAGCCACCTGGCCCCCAGAGATATGACTGTGACAGAAAAGGACATGACTGACAGAAAAGGACAAGAAGAGAGAGAGAGAGAGAGAGAGAGACCTGGCCCCCAGAGATATGACTGTGACAGAAAAGGACAAGAAAATAGAAGAGAGCCAGAGAGACAGAGAGATAGAGAGAAAAGAGAGAGAGAGAGAGAGACCTGGCCCCCAGAGATATGACTGACAGAAAAGGACAAGAAAAGAGAGAGAGAGAGAGAGAGAGAGACCTGGCCCCCAGAGATATGACTGACAGAAAAGGACAAAAGGAGAGAGAGAGAGAGAGAGAGAGACCTGGCCCCCAGAGATATGACTGACAGAAAAGACAGAGAATGACTGAGAAAAGAGAGAGAGAGAGAGAGAGAGAGAGACCTGGCCCCCAGAGATATGACTGACAGAAAAGGACAATCAGAGAGAGAGAGAGAGAGAGAGAGACCTGGCCCCCAGAGATATGACTGACAGAAAAGGACAAAGAGAGAGAGAGAGAGAGAGAGAGCCCCCAGAGATATGACTGACAGAAAAGGACAAGAGAGAGAGAGAGAGAGAGAGAGAGAGAGAGACCTGGCCCCCAGAGATAACTGTGACAGAAAAGGACAAGAAAAGAGAAGAGAGAGAGAGAGAGAGAGAGACCTGGCCCCCCCAGAAAAGGACAGAGAGAGAGAGAGAGAGAGAGACCTGGCCCCCAGAGATATGACTGACAGAAAAGGAGAAAGAGAGAGAGAGAGAGAGAGACCTGGCCCCCAGAGATATGACTGTGACAGAAAAGGACAGAGAGAGAGAGAGAGAGAGAGAGAGACCTGGCCCCCAGAGATATGACTGACTGACAGAAAAGGAGAGAGAGAGAGAGAGAGAGAGAGAGAGAGAGAGAGACCTGGCCCCCAGAGATATGACTGACAGAAAAGGACAAGAAGAAGAAGGCCCACCTGTGGGGAGAAGGAAGTGTGTGAATAAATGACAGACAGAGGACTATGACAGGCACTGACCTCTTGGAGTTATAGTGACTGAAAGACTGAGGCATTGAAGCACACAGAAAGATTACCAGGTGTGTGGGGAAAAAGGAACCAAGAGGAGAAAGCATAGAAACCAAAACAGGAAAAGAAAAGATATGAAGAAGCAGGTTGAACTGAGTGTAGAGGGAAGGGACGGAGGGTAGGGTTCAGGTAGGGGGGACATACCTATAAAGACGTGCCTTTGGTCTGGAGGGAAGGGTCTTCTGAGTACTCTCTCATAAAGGACTTGCATGCTGGGCTTGGCTAGTAGGAGTGATTGGCACATATATAAGGGCATGTTTAACCTTGCTGTTGTTGTTACTATGCCCTCTAAGGTTAGAATGGATTAATAAGTACTTGATCATGTTCAGGATGAAACATTTTTTGTGACTGTGACTAACAGTCTGTGAAGCACCAGACCACAGCTAGTTGTAGGGAGGAGAGTTGATGTTGTGACTGTGACTAACAGTCTGTGAAGCACCAGACCACAGCTAGTTGTAGGGAGGAGAGTTGATGTTGTGACTGTGACTAACAGTCTGTGAAGAACCAGACCACAGCTAGTTGTAGGGAGGAGAGTTGATGTTGTGACTGTGACTAACAGTCTGTGAAGCACCAGACCACAGCTAGTTGTAGGGAGGAGAGTTGATGTTGTGACTGTGACTAACAGTCTGTGAAGAACCAGACCACAGCTAGTTGTAGGGAGGAGAGTTGATGTTGTGACTGTGACTAACAGTCTGTGAAGCACCAGACCACAGCTAGTTGTAGGGAGGAGAGTTGATGTTGTGACTGTGACTAACAGTCTGTGAAGCACCAGACCACAGCTAGTTGTAGGGAGGAGAGTTGATGTTGTGACTGTGACTAACAGTCTGTGAAGCACCAGACCACAGCTAGTTGTAGGGAGGAGAGTTGATGTTGTGACTGTGACTAACAGTCTGTGAAGCACCAGACCACAGCTAGTTGTAGGGAGGAGAGTTGATGTTGTGACTCCAAGGGTGAGCAAGTCAACTACTACCATCAACTTCCTTCTAGAACGGCTGAAAGGAATTATTTTTGTAGGAGGCAGGGAGCAAATGATGACATGCAAATACTATGATAAACAACACAGCCAGTTGATGAAGACACATGTACAATACATCATACTCATTCTAGATACAGACATTGGAAAAAGCAAGAGAGAGAAGAGACAGCATTAAACAAGAGCGTTCTAACAGTAAAGTCTGGCAGCAGGCTAGAGGTGTGTGTTTCTGGATCATGTTGAGGTGTAATACACAGCTGTCCTGTAAATCTCTCACTGGGTATCAGGGCTCTCTAAATCTAATTCTTCAACTCAAACCCTGCAGTCAAATCAAGCTGCAGGTCCAGTGTTGTAATGTCAAAACGCCAAAACTGAGGTAATAAATGGACTATGGGGGAATGACCCAGTCTGTCAGCGCTACAGATCCATTACATGTGTGGAGCATCAACATCCTGGAGATTCTTTCCATTTCAGTTGACACTGTTTTTCTCCATGCAGCCACCTGGCAATGTGATGGGTGTGTGACTGACTGTTTCTAGTGTTACCATGGTGTAGTGTAGGTCTACCTAGCTCCATGCGGTGTGAGGAGGGCAGGTCCTTGCTGACGGAGGTGAAGTAACCAAACAGGCCCTGGTAGGCCAGCAGTAGGCTGGCACAGAGACTGTGGTGAAGACTGAATGCATGCTGCAGACATTGGTCTGACACCAGGAATGTTCTGCCCTGAAGGGAGGGAGACACACAGGGTGTTAATAGCAGGTCATACAGTGCCTTGCGAAAGTATTCGGCCCCCTTGAACTTTGTGACCTTTTGCCACATTTCAGGCTTCAAACAAAGATATAAAACTGTATTTTTTTGTGAAGAATCAACAACAAGTGGGACACAATCATGAAGTGGAACGACATTTATTGGATATTTCAAACTTTTTTAACAAATCAAAAACTGAAAAATTGGGCGTGCAAAATTATTCAGCCCCCTTAAGTTAATACTTTGTAGCGCCACCTTTTGCTGCGATTACAGCTGTAAGTCGCTTGGGGTATGTCTATCAGTTTTGCACATTGAGAGACTGAAATTTTTCCCCATTCCTCCTTGCAAAACAGCTCGAGCTCAGTGAGGTTGAATGGAGAGCATTTGTGAACAGCAGTTTTCAGTTCTTTCCACAGATTCTCGATTGGATTCAGGTCTGGACTTTGACTTGGCCATTCTAACACCTGGATATGTTTATTTTTGAACCATTCCATTGTAGATTTTGCTTTATGTTTTGGATCATTGTCTTGTTGGAAGACAAATCTCCATCCCAGTCTCAGGTCTTTTGCAGACTCCATCAGGTTTTCTTCCAGAATGGTCCTGTATTTGGCTCCATCCATCTTCCCATCAATTTTAGCCATCTTCCCTGTCCCTGCTGAAGAAAAGTAGGCCCAAACCATGATGCTGCCACCACCATGTTTGATAGTGGGGATGGTGTGTTCAGGGTGATGAGCTGTGTTGCTTTTACACCAAACATAACGTTTTGCATTGTTGCCAAAAAGTTCCATTTTGGTTTCATCTGACCAGAGCACCTTCTTCCACATGTTTGGTGTGGTTGTTGATTCTTCACAAAAAAATAGAGTTTTATATCTTTATGTTTGAAACCTGAAATGTGGCAAAAGGTCGCAAAGTTCAAGGGGGCCGAATACTTTCGCAAGGCACTGTAAATAACAGGTCATAACAAGTCACAGATGCTGTGACACACACACAGTCAAGACAAGGTCACAGCGAAGAGAATGGATTCCTCATTGCACTCCTTTATGGTTTACTAAGTAATGGCTACTTCCTTAACTTCAAATCAATTGTTTACCTTTTATTCTATTGATACTATTATGCTGCTTTGCCTATGCCAATATCTTTCTAACGGACCAAGATCTTTCTAACGGGCCAAGATCTTTCTAACGGGCCAAGATCTTTCTAACGGGCCAAGATCTTTCTAACGGGCCAAGATCTTTCTAACGGGCCAAGATCTTTCTTACGGGCCAAGATCTTTCTTACGGGCCAAGATCTTTCTAATGGGCCAAGATCTTTCTTACGGGCCAAGATCTTTCTTACGGGCCAAGATCTTTCTTACGGGCCAAGATCTTTCTTACACGCCAATATCTTTCTAATGACCCATATCCCTTCCTTTCACTGCCTGCAATTAATATGATGTGAAATAACCTGTATGGTACCACTGACTGGATAGACATTACTAAGGAGGATGGCTGTTATGAAGCTAGGAGAAGAGGTCGATGGATTTCACTGCTTTCTGAGCTGTGGTTGGTTTTGTGTGTGTGTGTTCTGAGCTGCCCCATTAGGTCTGGCTGCATGTATCTTAGAGTGACAAGGGGACTGAGCATTGTCTCTAGCATTCCACTTCAGTGAGCATGTTGCATTCAGGCATCAACCCAATCTGTGTGTGTGTGTGTGTGTGGTGTGGTGGGGGGGGCCTAGCTATTAGCTCCCCTTCTCCATGTCGGTGTTATTACAAACCAGTTACTCTTAGACCTCCAGCTAAATCCAACATCTCTCCCTAATGGCTTCTAGTAGAGCTTCTTCTTCCCCATCTCATCGGTCAATAACCTCTCCTACCACAACTTGTTTTCCTTCTGCCCTGTACCTTACAGTCTTTATGAAGTACAGCTTGTCCCTGTCAGCAGAACACTCATTCTTATAGAATTCATTACTAGAAGCAGAACACTCATTCTTATAGAAGTCATTACTAGCAGCAGATCACTCATTCTTATAGAAGTCATTACTAGCAGCAGAACACTCATTCCTATAGAAGTCATTACTAGCAGCAGAACACTCATTCTTATAGAAGTCATTACTAGCAGCAGAACACTCATTCTTTAGAAGTCATTACTAGCAGCTTGTCCCTGGCAGCAGAACACTCATTCTTATAGAAGTCATTACTAGCAGCAGAACACTCATTCCTATAGAAGTCATTACTAGCAGCTTGTCCCTGGCAGCAGAACACTCATTCTTATAGAAGTCATTACTAGCAGCAGAACACTCATTCCTATAGAAGTCATTACTAGCAGCAAAACACTCCTTCCTATAGAAGTCATTACAAGCAGAATAAGGGTCACATAATACAGATAACTTTCGGACATCACGGTTGTAAGATTCCCGGAATTAGGAGGGGAATAAGTATGAAATCTGTGAATCCTCCAACAGGATTTCTGGATGAAGGTGTACTAGACGGGTCGGTAATTTGGTTGATATGCTGTTGGTGGATTTCTTTAGATCTAGATATATTGTCATGGCACACGAGACAGCTGTCTGATTCCTGCCTGTCTCGGTGGACCAATCCGTTGCGGAGGCAGCGGGGATGGCACAGTCCATCACTAAGACAGGCTTCAGTTGAGAGGGTGTCTGATTCCTGCCTGTCTCAGTGGACCAATCCGTTGCGGAGGCAGCGGGGATGGCACAGTCCATCACTAAGACAGGCTTCAGTTGAGAGGGTGTCTGATTCACTGCCTTCACTCAGTGGACCTGTCCAGTGGACCAATCCGTTGCGGAGGCAGCGGGGATGGCACAGTCCATCACTAAGACAGGCTTCAGTTGAGAGGGTGTCTGATTCCTGCCTGTCTCAGTGGACCAATCCGTTGTGGAGGCAGCAGGGATGGCACAGTCCATCACTAAGACAGGCTTCAGTTGAGAGGGTGTCTGATTCCTGCCTGTCTCAGTGGACCAATCCGTTGTGGAGGCAGCAGGGATGGCACAGTCCATCACTAAGACAGGCTTCAGTTGAGAGGGTGTCTGATTCCTGCCCGACTCAGTGGACCAATCCGTTGCGGAGGCAGCGGGGATGGCACAGTCCATCACTAAGACAGGCTTCAGTTGAGAGGGTGTCTGATTCCTGCCCGACTCAGTGGACCAATCCGTTGCGGAGGCAGCGAGGATGGCACAGTCCATCACTAAGACAGGCTTCAGTTGAGAGGGTGTTTGCTTTGGTACCTCAAGCAATTTGATAGAATGGAGAAATTAAGTGAAATTGCATTGGTTTTTCCATAAATGTCTAGAGTATGAGAGTATTCCTTAGGCCTACAATACAGTATGTGTGAAGATAATGCTGTGGGTATCATTTAAAATGTTGAAGTTAAGAAGGTGAGTGTGGCTTAGATGCACAAGACTCATCTCTCTTCAGAATGCATCTTCTCCGGCCAATTCATTGTTTCATATTAACTGCGTGAATGTTTGCCCTTCGATTGTTAAATTCTATCAATTCACCATGACACATAACACCAGTAGTACCTTTCATTCTCATCTATCTATGTTTGTTTTGTTCCGGTCATTTCTGTTAATGGATTCAACATATTATTATTTGACCTACAGTCAGGGAAGAAGAGGAGCTACTAGAAGCCATTAGTGAGAGATGACTGATTAATCTGGAGGTGGAGGACTAATTGGTTTGTAATTACCATTCTCCATGTCAGAGTGGACACGTTGTTTGCAGAGCTCACAACCTATGCGACACTCGTGAGACACATTTTGGTTTATTTCATTCCATTTAAGAGTTTGGTCCATTTATTCATTGTATTATGTTTGGAGCGCTCCAGTTAATATTGTTTAAGGACGTGCACCTGATTATCCATAGAAGTAGACTTAGGCTACCTGGCCTGTGTGCAAATGTAGAAATGTGCCTATTTGGGGAAGTCCGATAGTATCTGTGATTGTCTTAATTCACCACCACTAATGAGCTGTGGAGCTTCTCAAAGTGTTTATTTCTTTACCTCAAACAGCAGGTGAACAAAGTATATTTTTACATCCATTGAGAAAGACAATAGTTCCTCAATGTATTTGAAAAATCTTTCCATCTTTCTCCCATCGATAAAAGGGAAACATGTCATGGTCTGATCCAGTGGAAACGTCATAGCAGCAGGAGCAGGAGGGTCAGGAAAATGTATTTTTCTTTTGGTTATGTTGATCTCTGGCTCCGTCTTGAGTCATTTGTGCGTCTTAATTATTCAATCACAGTGCCCTTAAAGCATCAGACAAGCTCAGTACATATAGTTGATTTTATAGGGCATGTCAATATATGGAAAAATACATGTTTTAGAACAGACAACTCAGACGAGAAACATTTTTTAGAGGAAGACAGCCCTGAGGCCTAATCTATACTTACATCAGCAGACAGCTGTTTGACATAGCTGGTTCCAAACACCACATTCTCCAGGGCCGGGATGACAGAGTCTTTACTCTGCTGCGGGGCGGTGCGATTCAGCCATGTACTCTTCACTAGCCGGGGGAAACTACAACAGACAACAGCCATTCAGGAATCAGGCCTTACTGGTCAACACCTTTCAGTTATACTGCTCTGAAGACCAAGTCTGAACTGGAGGTTGGATAAATATAGTGTAGATTTACATCTTAGTCATTTAGCAGACGCTCTTATCCAGAGACTTATGCTTATTTATGAACGTGATGATATATCCAAGTCAGTCCGAAGTCACACCCTATTCCCTATACAGTGGGGGGTGTGTGTGTTACCTGATGAGGGGTTGGTGCAGGGCAACCAGGGATGCGTGGACGGCCATAGAGACGACAGACAGGTGGAAGTAGTCGAACATGATATTGATGTGTTGGTGGATGCCTCGGTTCAGGCTAAAGTGCAAGCGGAGCGAACGACTGCTGATGTTCTGCAGGGAGCTGAGCTCCTCGGGCCTAGTGGGAAAGAACGTATCTGCTGGAGAAACTCAAATCATACAATAGAAAAAACATATTCATATAGATGCATAAAGAATATAAAAAACAGTGTGCAATGTTTCCATCTAAAGTATTGGAAAATATTCGACTTGAAATGCACTGCTGCACACTCCCTTGGTATAAACAGACGTGTCTAAAAAGTGCCGGCAGACAGGTTTATTAAGGACACCATAGCAGAGATTCAAAAACACAATCTTTATCTAAAAATAGCCAGATCTGGGTTAAAATACTACTTAAAGAATTTAAAAAACTTTATCTGGGGTTGAATGAGCTTGCCTGGTGTATTAGTTGCAAACCTGCAACCCCCATCCATCTGGCTTTCTGGGCAGGCTAAAGAAAACACTAAAAGTACAGTATCTAAGACTTCAAATGGTGTTTGAACACAGGTTTGGTAACAGCATAAGAAGCACAGTGTTCGGCCATGATGAAACGTACGAGAAGTCTCCGTCTGTGAAGTATAACTCCAGAGAGAGCTGGAAGTCCATGTCATTGAGGGATTCTTCTACCTGAAGAGGGATAGAAACAGACAGGGGAAACAATCATTTCAGAGGGGGAAAAGAAACGGACTGAGTGATAGTGATAGTGAGCCTATTTCCCCATCGACAGAGGAACTGATTTCCACCATGACAACAACCCAAGAGCGCCATTCATTGGCGTACTACTTAGTATGAAGCAATGTGCAGTACTGGGCATGCATTCTTAGTAGTACGTACTAGAGGTCGACCGATTATGATTTTTCAACGCCGATACTGATTATTGGAAGACACACAAAAAAAGCTGCGACCGATTAATCGGCCGATTTAAAAAATATATATGTATTTGTAATAATGACAATTACAACAATACTGAATGAACACTTATTTTAACTTAAGATAATACATCAATAAAATCAATTTAGCCTCAAGTAGATAATGAAACATGTTCAATTTGGTTTAAATAATGCAAAAACAAAGTGTTGGAGAAGAACGTAAAAGTGCAATATGTGCCATGTAAAAAAGCTAACGTTTCAGTTCCTTGCTCAGAACATGAGAACATATGAAAGCTGGTGGTTCCTTTTAACATGAGTCTCCAATATTCCCAGATAAGAAGTTTTAGGTTGTAGTTATTATAGGACTATTTCCCTCTATACCATTTCCCTCTTTGTATTTCATTAACCTTTGACTATTGGATGTTCTTATAGGCACTTTAGTATTGCCAGTGTAACAGTATAGCTTCTGTCCCTCTCCTCGCTCCTCCCTGGGCTCGAACCAGCAACACAACGACAACAGCCACCACATTGAAGCAGAGTTTCCCATGCAGAGCAAGGGAAACAACCACCCCAAGGCTCAGAGCGAGTGAAGTTTGAAATGCTATTAGCGTGCGCTAACTAGCCAGCCATTTCACTTCGGTTACACCAGCCTCATCTCGGGAGTTCATAGGTTTGAAGTCATAAACAGCGCAATGCGTGACGCACAACGAAGAGCTGCTGGCTAAACGCAGGAAAGTGCTGTTTGAATGAATGTTTACACGCCTGCTTCTGCCAACCACCGCTCAGTCAGATACTTAGATACTTGTATGCTCAGTCAGATTATATGCAACACAGGACACGCTAGATAATATCTAGTACTATCATCAACCATGTGTAGTTAACTAGTGATTATGATTGATTGTTTTTTTATAAGGTAAATTTAATGCTAGCTAGCAACTTACCTCGGCTTACTGCATTTGCGTAACAGGCAGTCTCCTTGTGGAGTGCAACGAGAGAGAGGCAGGTCGTTATTGCGTTGGACAAGTTAACTGTAAAGTTACAAGATTGGATCCCCCGAGCTGACAAGGTGAAAATCTGTCTTTCTGCCCCTGAACGAGGCAGTTAACCCACCGTTCCTAGGCCGTCATTGAAAATAAGAATGTGTTCTTAACTGACTTGCCTAGTTAAATAAAGGTGCAAAAATAAAAAATAAAATAATCGGCGCCCAAAAATACCGATTTCCAAGCGTTATAAAAACCTGAAAATCGGCCCCAATTAATCGGCCATTCCGATTAATCGGTCGAACTCTAGTACGTACTACGTAGTATGAAGCAATGTGCAGTACTGGGCATGCATTGTTAGTAGTACGTACTACGTAGTATGAAGCAATGTGCAGTACTGGGCATGAATTCTTAATAGTACATTAGTATGAATGGATAGAAATCAGAGGAAACCCTTCAGAGTGGAAAAACCATACCGTGTCTCTCTTCCTATATCCATACCATCATACCACGTCTCTCCTCCTATATCCATACCATCATACCGCGTCTCTCCTCCTATATCCATACCATCATACCGCGTCTCTCCTCCTATATCCATACCATCATACCGCGTCTCTCCTCCTATATCCATACCATCATACCGCGTCTCTCCTCCTATGTCCATACCATCATACCGCGTCTCTCTCCTCCATCATACCGCGTCTCTCCTCCTATGTCCATACCATCATACCGCGTCTCTCCTCCTATGTCCATACCATCATACCGCGTCCATACCATCATCTCTCTCTTCCTATGTCCATACCATCATCGTCTCTCCTCCTATATCCATACCATCATACCGCGTCTCTCCTCCTATCCATCCATACCATCATACCGCGTCTCTCTCTCCTCCTATGTCCATACCATCATACCGCGTCTCTCCTCCTATGTCCATACCATCATACCGCGTCTCTCCTCCTATGTCCATACCATCATACCATCATACCATCCGCGTCTCTCCTCCTATGTCCATACCATCATCGTCTCTCCTATATCCATACCATCATACCGCGTCTCTCCTCCTATATCCATACCATCATACCGCGTCTCTCCTCCTATATCCATACCATCATACCGTCTCTCTCTCCTCCTATATCCATACCATCATACCGCGTCTCTCCTCCTATATCCATACCATCATACCGCGTCTCTCTTCCTATATCCATACCATCATACGCGTCTCTCTCCTTCCTACCATCATCCTATATCCATACCATCATACCGCGTCTCTCTTCCTATATCCATACCATCATACCGCGTCTCTCTTCCTATATCCATACCATCATACCGCGTCTCTTCCTATATCCATACCATCATACCGCGTCTCTCTTCCTATATCCATACCATCATACCGCGTCTCTCTTCCTATATCCATACCATCATACCGCGTCTCTCTTCCTATATCCATACCATCATACCGCGTCTCTCTTCCTATATCCATACCATCATACCGCGTCTCTCTTCCTATATCCATACCATCATAACAGGTATTTATTTTATAACATGCTATTGTGAACAATATCCATGTGAGATATTAGGCTAAATTGTCTACATTAAAGCTAAATAAATCTAGGCTAAATAGCCTGCATCTAATTGGCCAATCATATGGATCACTGCAGCGCAGCTCAAGCTCACTCAGTATGAAGCAATGTATTGGGCATTGTAAGTAGTATGCTACTGTGGACATTTGAACACAGGCTAGCCAGAGCCTCAGTGAAAGTCAGCCTATTGTGCTCTATAGCAGAACTGATTCTAGCCTCCTCGGCCTAGCCTACAGTCTAGCCTCCTCGGCCTAGCCTACAGTCTAGCCTCCTCGGCCTAGCCTACAGTCTAGCCTCCTCGGCCTAGCCTACAGTCTAGCCTCCTCGGCCTAGCCTACAGTCTAGCCTCCTCGGCCTAGCCTACAGTCTAGCCTCCTCGGCCTAGCCTACAGTCTAGCCTCCTCGGCCTAGCCTACAGTCTAGCCTCCTCGGCCTAGCCTACAGTCTAGCCTCCTCGGCCTAGCCTACAGTCTAGCCTCCTCGGCCTAGCCTACAGTCTAGCCTCCTCGGCCTAGCCTACAGTCTAGCCTCCTCGGCCTAGCCTACAGTCTAGCCTCCTCGGCCTAGCCTACAGTCTAGCCTCCTCGGCCTAGCCTACAGTCTAGCCTCCTCGGCCTAGCCTACAGTCTAGCCTCCTCGGCCTAGCCTACAGTCTAGCCTCCTCGGCCTAGCCTACAGTCAGCCTCCTCGGCCTAGCCTACAGTCTAGCCTCCTCGGCCTAGCCTACAGTCTAGCCTCCTCGGCCTAGCCTACAGTCTAGCCTCCTCGGCCTAGCCTACAGTCTAGCCTCCTCGGCCTAGCCTACAGTCTAGCCTCCTCGGCTTAGCCTACAGTCTAGCTTCCTCGGCTTAGCCTACAGTCTAGCTTCCTCGGCTTAGCCTACAGTCTAGCTTCCTCAGCTTAGCCTACAGTCTAGCTTCCTCAGCTTAGCCTACAGTCTAGCTTCCTCAGCTTAGCCTACAGTCTAGCTTCCTCAGCTTAGCCTACAGTCTAGCTTCCTCAGCTTAGCCTACAGTCTAGCTTCCTCAGCTTAGCCTACAGTCTAGCTTCCTCAGCTTAGCCTACAGTCTAGCTTCCTCAGCTTAGCCTACAGTCTAGCTTCATTACCTTCTTCTCATCCAGCAGCATCATGATTTTGAACACCAGCACATCATTGACAACCACCTCCTCATTCTTATAGAGGATCTGGAAGGTCTTGCTGCAGATGACGTCATCGACCACGGCTGCAGGGAAGGCCAGATCAGAACCTGTCATGAGAAGACATTTGTTTGAATGTAGAAAACTTACATCAACACAGTAATACACAATGACTGTATCAACAAAATAACTGAGATTAACCGGAGGCTAGGAACTGGAGAGGAGTGGGGGGTTAGGTACTGAGAGGAGTGGGGGGGGGGTTAGGTACTGAGAGGAGTGGGGGGGGTTAGGTACTGAGAGGAGTGGGGGGGGTTAGGTACTGAGAGGAGGGGGGGGTTAGGTACTGAGAGGAGTGGGGGGGGTTAGGTACTGAGAGGAGTGGGGGGGGTTAGGTACTGAGAGGAGTGGGGGGGGTTAGGTACTGAGAGGAGTGGGGGGTTAGGTACTGAGAGGAGTGGGGGGTTAGGTACTGAGAGGAGTGGGGGGGGTTAGGTACTGAGAGGAGTGGGGGGTTAGGTACTGAGAGGAGGGGGGGTTAGGTACTGAGAGGAGTGGGGGGTTAGGTACTGAGAGGAGTGGGGGGTTAGATCTGAGAGGAGTGGGGGGTTAGGTACTGAGAGGAGTGGGGGGGTTAGGTACTGAGAGGAGGGGGGGGTAGGTACTGAGAGGAGGGGGGTAGGATCTGAGAGGAGTGGGGGGGATCTGAGAGGAGTGGGGGGGGTTAGGTACTGAGAGGAGTGGGGGGGGTTAGGTACTGAGAGGAGTGGGGGTTAGGTACTGAGAGGAGGGGGGTAGGATCTGAGAGGTGGGGGAAAAAGCCAAACAGTAACATATCAGGATAATATTTGATGATATATCGCATAATTATGACTATCGCAATATACATTTTTGCGCTGCTTAGCTGTACCAAAACCCTTTCTCCATCTTCTTTTTAAATAAGTAGCAAATTTGTTTTTAGTACTTTTATTTCCATGACGGATCAAAACTTGTTTTCCATTGGCTCTCTGTCCCTCTGCAGCAGACATATGGTGAGCAATATGTTTGGAACATGGAATCCTAATAAAATCACAGTATCGAATAGCAATACATATAGAATTGTGAGAATTGTGATACATATCACATCGGCACCAAAGTATGGTGATAATATCGTATCGTGAGGTCCCTGGCAATTCCCAGCACTACTAGGTACCAGTGAGAAGTTGGCCAGTTAACTTCCTATGAACAGCTTACAGTACATGTTCCCTCTAGCAGACATCCAGGATGTCAGCTGTGACCTGGCAGCAGTCTGAGGCATGTCCTGGCAGCATAGACACAGCAAACAGACGCAGTCAGTCTGTTGGTTGTTTTTACACATGGCTGATGGCTTACAAGGATGACTAACCATTTCCTATCCTTTCTAGGTGATTAACGGCACTATAGAACCTGCAACTATGTGATCAGCCGTGGAGGAACTAACAGCACTATAGAACCTGCAACTATGAGATCAGCCGTGGAGGAACTAACAGCACTATAGAACCTGCAACTATGAGATCAGCCGTGGAGGTACTAACAGCACTATAGAACCTGCAACTACGTGATCAGCCGTGGAGGGACTAACAGCACTATAGAACCTGCAACTATGAGATCAGCCGTGGAGGAACTAACAGCACTATAGAACCTGCAACTATGAGATCAGCCGTGGCGGGAAAGACCAGAGAGGAACAGGAATCCACCAACCCAGGCAGGAAAACACCATACTGCTGGTGGAAAACACAATACAAGCTCATGGAACAGCTTTCTGCTGAAAATGAAACAACCCCATTTTGGGGAATTAGCCTTTTTCACCACTTAAAGTATAACACCAACTCTAGTCAATTGGGTGTACTACCAATGCCAGAGAGACCTGGCTAGCAAGAGACCAGAGACAAGGCCTCCTATTAATAGGCCAATTAGAAACCCCAGGGTTGAGGTGAGGAGAAAGAACCAATCCCACTCAGCTAAAGCTCTCAGCCTCTCACCTATCAGGCTCAGAGCAGAAAACACTGGAGCATCCTGCAATCTCATCCTCCTTTGTCCCCTCTTAATCCTCACTGTGACAGGAGGATTGGTTGTTGGGGGACAGAACGCAGTGTATTGTGAGGCTGGAGTGGAGGGAGCAAAGGCATTCCTCTCAGTGCAGACCAGGACAGGGATGAGCTGTGACTGTTCCAGGCTGCCAGGACTCAGAAAAGAGCTGGGAACAAGGCTGGTTTTGTGAGATCAACCAGTCCTGCCACTATGCCAACTCCAAACCAACAAAACCCAATGGAGTAGACCAAATCCACATTCATCTGAAGGGCTTCCATCAATGTCTTTCAACCAAGAGTATCACTGTCAGTTCAAATGGATATTCAACTCACACATTGGAACTCTAGATGAACGGCATCTTTCACATTAAAAGAGACAGCATCACCATTCTGGAAGGCACAAAATCAGACCAGACGATTTAGAGGAGAGCTTCATATCATATTTATCATCTCTCAGCTTGCTGCCCTTTGAAATAACCTCTTTGACAAATGAATCAACCGTACAAGCTAGCTTTTATAGGTGGTCACCAACACTAGAAAATAGTATCAAGGATCCAGTTTTTGGGATAGGGGGAGTATTTTCACTTTTGGATGAATAGCGTGTCCAGAGTGAACTGCCTCCTACTCTGTCCCAGATGCTAATATATGCATATTATTATTAGTATTGGATAGAAAACACTCTGAAGTTTCTAAAACTGTTTGAATGATGTCTGTAAGTATAACAGAACTCATATGGCAGGCGAAAACCTGAGAAAAATCCAACCAGGAAGTGGGACATCTGAGGTTTGTAGTTTTTCAAAGCTTGGCCTACAGAGTACACATTGATATATGAAGTGCAACCTCATGCATAGGGCTTCCACTAGATGTCAACCGTCTTTTTAAACTTGAATGAGGATTCTACTATAAAAAAGGGGCTCATGAGACCTGTTTGAGTCAGTGTTCTGGCATAGTGCCTCGGTCTCATGACGCACGCTCCCGACAGAGTTACCTCTCGTTCCAGTGCCTTTCTAAAGACAAAGGAAGTCTCTGGTTGGAACATTATTGATGTTTTATGTTAAAAACATCCCAACGATTGATTCCATGCATCGTTTGACATGTTTCTAAAGGACTGTAATGGAACTTTTCAAGTTTTTGTCTGGATGAAATGCGATGAAATGATTAATTTTATCTATATTTCTGCTTTTTGTGACTCCTATCTTTGGCTGGAAAAATGGCTGTGTTTTTTCGACTTGGTGGTGATCTAACATAATCATATGTTGTGCTTTAGCTGTAAAGCATTTTTAAATCGGACATGATGGGTAGATTAACAAGATGTTTATCTTTCATTTGCTGTATTGGACTTGTTAATGTGTGAAAGTTACATATTTCTAAAAATATATTTTGGAATTTCGCGCGCTGCCTTCTCAGCTGAATGTTGTCGAGGTGTTCCGCTAGCGGAACCCCTGCGCTAGAAAGGTTAACGTCTGGCCTAATCATTCCTTTCATAGTAAAAGATGTTGAAGGAGAACCAAGAACTTAAACAAAACCCTCCCAAATGATGAACAATATGGAACCTGCTACACACGCAATCAGAAAACATCTCTGTTAATGAAGCATAACAAATGGTTAGACAGCATACAGCACAACTTGGACTCAGATCATAATTCCATCTTGCTCTCACATCATTACAAACAGAACATTACATCTGAAAAACCTTGGATAACGTAGGTGAAGGATTGGTCTGAAATAAATATGGACATGTTATTAAAAGGCTGCTTTGACTGTATCATTTGGGGGTATTATGTGACACAAACAAAAACACTGAGGAACTGAATGGGACCATTACTGACTACATACAGTGTGTTCTGAAACTATTCAGACACCCTTGACATTTTCTACATGTTACGTTACAGCCTTATTCTAAAATGTATTTTAAAAAAGAATCGATCTACACATAATACCCCATAATGACGAAGCGAAAACAGGTTTCTAGAAATGTTTGCAACCCCCCCCCCAAAAAAAACAGAAATACCTGACTTACATACCTATTCAGACCCTTTGCTATGGGACTCAAAAATGAGCTCAGGTGCATCCTGTTTCCATTGATCATCCTTGAGGATGTTTCTATAACTTGATTGGAGTCCACCTGTTATAAATTAAATTGATTGGACATGATTTTGAAAGCCACGCAGCTGTCTATATAAAAGGTCCCACAGTTGACAGTGCATGTCAGAGGAAAAACCAAGCCATGAGGTCGAAGGAATTGTCCGTAGAGCTCCGAGACAGGATTGTGTTGAGGGTATCAAACAATGTCTGCAGCAATCGGGGGAGAAGGGCTTTGGTCAGGGAAGAGAACAAGAACACGATGGTAACTCCAGAGCTCCAGAGTTCCTCTGACCTGAATGCCAAGCGTCAAGTCTGGAGGAAACCTGGCACCATCCCTACAGTGAAGCATGGTGGTGGCAGCATCATGCTGTGGGGATATTTTTCAGCAGCAGGGACTGAAAGACTAGTCAGGATAGAGGGAAAGATGAACGGAGCAAAGTACAGAGATCATTGATGAAAACATGTTCCAGAACACTCAGGACTTCAGACTGGGGCGAAGGTTCACCTTCCAACAGGACAACGACCCTAAGCACACAGCCAAGACAACGCAGGAGTGGCTTCGGGACTAGTCTCTGAATGTCGTTGAGTGGCCCAGCCACTGATCGAACATCTCTGGAGAGACCTGAAAATAGCTGTGCAGCGACGCTCCCCATTCAACCTGACAGAGCTTGAGAGAATCTTCAGAGAAGAATGGGAGAAACTCCCCAAACACAGGTGTGCCGAGCTTATAGCATCATAACCAAGAAGACTTGAGGCTGTAATCGCTGCCAAAGGTACTGTTCCTTCTCCTTTAATGTGACCTGACCTCGGCCCCCATTCCACACTAATCCAAATCTCTCCACCCTTATCAGTGACTGCAAACATGTGATTGTCTTTCCTTTACTCAGTACATTCCAAGCCTCTGGCTCATATCCACCCTTAATTGACCCAACCATATACATTCCTCCTACGGATACCCATTGACTTCTGGTGTAGAAACCAGACTGTGGCACTCCTCATTTCCTCATGATTAACAATATTTCAAGTTTAGAACTCAGAACCCATTATGAGTAAAGGGTCTGAATACTTATGTAAATTAGATTTTTTTTATGTGCAAAAATGTCATCCATTTTAGGATGTAACAAAATGTGGAAAAAGTCAAGGGGTGGATACAACTCTGATGAAATCCATTCAAATAAACATTAAACAGAGTTTAAAAACTACTTGGATTACAAACTCAAAATGGAAAACATACTTGAAAAGAACAATACATGGGATGGCAGTCCCAGAATCATCCCAGAGTCCCAGAATCATCCCAGAGTCCCAGTCCCAGAATCATCCCAGAGTCCCAGAATCATCTCAGAGTCCCAGAATCATCCCAGAGTCCCAGAATCATCCCAGAGTCCCAGAATCATCCCAGAGTCCCAGAATCATCTCTGAAAAGGTTGCCTTTCAGGTCTTCTCCAAACTCAATCCTCAGAAAGCAAAAGGCTGTGATGGTCTAAGTGGGATGTTATCAGGGAGTGTAAGTGGCTGTGTAACATGTCCAGAATACTTTTTCATAATGTCATTGGACAGCAGCAGAACCGCTCAAATCTGGAAAAGTGAAACTATCGTGCCCATTCACAAAGTGAATCATCCAAATCCCTGAATGACGGTCATCCCATCTGCTTGACCTCTGTGATGATCTAATGTTTGGACCCCATTGTCCTGGGACACCTTCTCCTGCACACAGAGAGCCTACTGGACCCGTTCCAGCTGGCATATAAACCAGGCCGTGAAGCTGAAGATGCACCGGTCTTCCTCCTTCATCAAATCTACATGATCTGGATAAACCACGTTCATATGCCACAATAGTTTTTGTAGATTTGTTTATCTGCTTTCGACACATTACATCCTGATATTCTGGTGAACAAACTTGCGACCATGGGCATCAATGCATGTCTCAACTGGATCAGGTGTTCTCTCACCAGTCGGGTCAGAAGAGTGAGGTTCAGTGTGAATACATCAGAACCCACTAACCGCCAATATAAGGGTACCCCAGAGCAGTGTCCTTTTGCTGGTTCGGTTCACCCTCTACACTAACGTTTGCACCCAAATAACACCAGAAGATGCAACAGTAAAGTATGCAGATGATACAGCTAGGTGTTGGTTTAATAGGAGGTGTCCAGGATGACTATACAGGACAGAAATAAGGAAAACACATTGTTAAAAAGGGTGAAAACAAAGGAAATGACAAACCTCAGAAATATAAAAGATGATACCGGGCCCATCCACATCCACTTCAAATAGAATCAGTTGAGCACAAATATCTTGGAACTATAATAGACTCAAAACTCTCCTGGACTCAAACACAACAGATATACAACAAGGACTGTATTTCATGAGGAGATTAAAGAAATATCAGGTCAATAAAAAACAGCCACATTGTGTTTCCAAGCCTGTTACAAACAGTTATCCATCACTATTAAAACAACCACATTGTGTTTCCAAGCCTGTTACAAACAGTTATCCATCTCTATTAAAACAACCACATTGTGTTTCCAAGCCTGTTACAAACAGTTATCCATCACTATTAAAACAACCACATTGTGTTTCCAAGCCTGTTACAAACAGTTATCCATCACTATTAAAACAACCACATTGTGTTTCCAAGCCTGTTACAAACAGTTATCCATCACTATTAAAACAACCACATTGTACAAACAGTTATCCATCACTATTAAAACAACCACAGCCTGTTACAAACAGTTATCCATCACTATTAAAACAACCACATTGTGTTTCCAAGCCTGTTACAAACAGTTATCCATCACTATTAAAACAACCACATTGTGTTTCCAAGCCTGTTACAAACAGTTATCCATCACTATTAAAACAACCACATTGTGTTTCCAAGCCTGTTACAAACAGTTATCCATCACTATTAAAACAACCACATTGTGTTTCCAAGCCTGTTACAAACAGTTATCCATCACTATTAAAACAACAGAAATCAGTTATCCATAGAAGTATTAAAACATTGTGTTTCCAAGCCTGTTACAAACAGTTATCCATCACTATTAAAACAACCACATTGTGTTTCCAAGCCTGTTACAAACAGTTATCCATCACTATTAAAACAACCACATTGTGTTTCCAAGCCTGTTACAAACAGTTATCCATCACTATTAAAACAACCACATTGTGTTTCCAAGCCTGTTACAAACAGTTATCCATCACTATTAAAACAACCACATTGTGTTTCCAAGCCTGTTACAAACAGTTATCCATCTCTATTAAAAACAACCACATTGAGTTATTCTGAAGAACATGGAAGCGCTGTTCTTGGAGAGAGTAGTGAGGGCAGGAGTGAGAATTGCCACTGACCTGACACACCCACTCAACCAGGAGTACAGCTCCTACCATCAGTCCGCAGATACTGACTCCATCTTTACAAAAACCCCAGAGCCCAGAAATCAGCTATTCCCACCAGTAGAAGTCAATTGAATAAATAACTAATAATAATAATAATAATAACAACTAATCCCTACTGTGCTGTGATTTGTTAAGATGCAAGACAAGTTTCCCGAAAATGGACACAAATAATAATAATTAATAATACAAAAGAAGGTGATTTCTTTATGGTTGGACACACACAACTAAAGCATTTTAGAGAGAGAGAGAGAGAGAGAGAGAAAGCGAATGTGTGTGTGTGTTAACTGACCTGGTGGGTGGAGTAGACTGGCCTCTACTTTGTGAGGGACTCGTGATGGCACTTTCATACTGGCACGGATCTGGTAGAACCTGGGAGACAAACCGTTAGTAATGAAAACAACAGGGAGGACATAGTTTTCTTCCAGGACTGGAACACAGGCTCTTACAGCTGTCACTCCAACATCTTGATGACGAAGGTAGACACTGCATGTTCTAGTCCAAGGTCGCTACAGAATGTAGCAATTCTAAGCACAGAACTCATTTGATGGGACATACTGTAGCTTTAACCCAACTGAAATTAGAACAATTGGCCTATTAAAAATCTCTAGCCTACAGAGCCTTCAGAAGGTATTCACACCCCTTGACCTTTTTCACATTCTGGTGTGTTACAGCCTGAATGTGTTACAGACTGAATGTGTTACAGACTGAATGTGTTACAGCCTGAATTTAAAATGATTAAATGTAGTTCGTCACTGGCCTACACACCATAATTACAAAGTGGAACATGCTTAGATTTTTTTGACAGATTCATAAAAAATGAAAAGCTGAAATGTCTTAAATCAATAAGTATCCAACCCCTTTGTTAGGACAAACCGAAAGAAGTTCAGGAGGAAAAATGTGCTTAACAAATCACATAATAAGTTGCATGGACTCTGTGTGCAATAGTGTTTAACATGAGTTTTGAGTGACTACCTCATCTCTGTACCCCAGACATACAATTATCTGTAAGATCCCTCAGTCCAGCAGTGAATTTCAAACACAGATTCAACCACAAAGACCAGGGAGGTTTTCCAATGCCTTGCAAAGAAGGGCACCTATTGGTAGATGGGTACAAATAAAAAAGAAGACATTGAATATCCTTTTGATCATGGTGTATAAACACATGTATTTCATCCATTTTGTCATGAGGTTGTGTGTGTAGATGGGTGAGAAACACATGCATTTCATCCATGTTGAATCCAGGCTGTAACAACATGTGGAATAGGTCAGGAGGTATGAATACGTTGTGAAGACAGAGTATAGAAAGAGTCTGGCTCTGTTGGGGTCACCTATAGGCCTGTAGTTTAGAGCGGAGACAGGGGACAGACAGCCTCGTAAGAAGAGAACAGTCGGTGTAGGTTTACTAAAGGCAAGTAAAACGAGCTTTAACTTTTCATGAATGAATAATGAGCACTTTCTTTAACACTCACTCGTGTGTTAAACTCACATTTAAAGTATTGATGAGTAAAGAAAGACCAGGCCCATCTTCAAACAAACATGTACTGATCTGGGATCAGTTCTCTTTATGATCATAATGAATAAGATTACACGACAACCTGGGTGGACCTGATCCTAGAACAGCAGTCCTACTCTGAGACTGTCTGCTGGTCAGTGCTCTGCTCAGGACAGGATTACAGCATGCTGTCTCCTTTTGAATGTACATTTCCCAGATGCGTAAGAGATATTTGGCTGGTATAACCTGACCGCTAGGCCGATTCAGAGCCGTGGCTGGTATAACCTGACCGCTAGGCCGATTCAGAGCAGTGGCTGGTATAACCTGACCGCTAGGCCGATTCAGAGCCGTGGCTGGTATAACCTGACCGCTAGGCCGATTCAGAGCCGTGGCTGGTATAACCTGACCGCTAGGCCGATTCAGAGCAGTGGCTGGTATAACCTGACCGCTAGGCCGATTCAGAGCCGTGGCTGGTATAACCTGACCGCTAGGCCGATTCAGAGCCGTGGCTGGTATAACCTGACCGCTAGGCCGATTCAGAGCCGTGGCTGGTATAACCTGACCGCTAGGCCGATTCAGAGCCGTGGCTGGTATAACCTGACCGCTAGGCCGATTCAGAGCCGTGGCTGGTATAACCTGACCGCTAGGCCGATTCAGAGCCGTGGCTGGTATAACCTAGGCCGATTCAGAGCAGTGGCTGGTATAACCTGACCGCTAGGCCGATTCAGAGCCGTGGCTGGTATAACCTGACCGCTAGGCCGATTCAGAGCCGTGGCTGGTATAACCTGACCGCTAGGCCCAGAGCCGTGGCAGTATAACCTGACCCTAGGCCGATTCAGAGCCGTGGCTGGTATAACCTGACCGCTAGGCCGATTCAGAGCCGTGGCTGGTATAACCTGACCACTAGGCCGATTCAGAGCCGTGGCTGGTATAACCTGACTACTAGGCCGATTCAGAGCAGTGGCTGGTATAACCTGACTACTAGGCCGATTCAGAGCAGTGGCTGGTATAACCTGACTACTAGGCCGATTCAGAGCCGTGGCTGGTATAACCTGACTACTAGGCCGATTCAGAGCAGTGGCTGGTATAACCTGACTACTAGGCCGATTCAGAGCAGTGGCTGGTATAACCTGACCGCTAGGCCGATTCAGAGCCGTGGCTGGTATAACCTTCGTTTTTATACTACCTTTATTTAACTAGGCAAGACAGTTAAGAACAAATTCTGATTTTCAATGACGGCCTAGGAACAGTGGGTTAACTGCCTGTTCAGGGGCAGAACAACAGATTTGTACCTTGTCAGCTCCAACGCTCTAACCACTAGGCTACCCTGACTGCTAGGTTGACTCAAAGCTTTGTGTGTGTGTGTGTGTGTGTGTGTGTGATGTTACATTGTGATGCAGCACCAGAAAGGAACAGCCTATCCCACTGTTGTGTCCGTCTGAACCACATCCCATGTTTGTTTCCTGACTCGCCATATGTTTCCAATGGAAGGAAGGCAGACAGCCGGACACAGACCAAAATACACTGGATGTGGACTAGTCTTATATCACACCTACGTAGCAGACACAGGACTCTGCATATGAGGTGCTGTGGAGATCACTACGGATCCATGTTCCCTCTAGGCTGCGCTCTTGCTTAGCTCACTGGGACTGCCAAACAGAAGAAACATCAGCCCTCGTAGGGAAGCAGGAGATGGAATTTCATTCAATTTTAGAGTTTCCCCCTTTAATTAAAACTATCAACGCTTCGCTCTACTGTGGGAATTGTGATCGAATCAATGCAATATTAGCCACTTTCAATGTAACATATCGAAACAAAATGAACTATGCAAGACTTAGTATGCATAACTAACTGCAAGAGGTTTTGTTGTAGGCAGAACACATCGGAATTCATTGTATTGGCAGGCAGGACTCGGTGTACTCTGCACCAGGATGTGCTTGTTTTGAGATCAAAGCAAGAGCTGCATGCAGCCACGTGTGCACATTCTGTTCATATCCTTTGTTAGTGAGTTATTAGTCCAGTTATAGATCATTAGTAGTCAACAATAGGGGAGTGCTTGCTTCCTACATGTCTAGACATCTTTGAAAAGTGAGTCTGGTAAAGAGCACTTTTTTTGTCTTAAAAGGGGAAGTGTTGTATTAGAAGACAGGCTTGAATAATCTAAGTAGCCAATAGGCAGAGGGTAGCATAATGTGTCTGATTCTCTGTAATAATGGTGTGGGTATAATAATAATGCATTTTATTTTATAAAGTGGTTTCTTGCATTCAACAACATTCTCAGTCACCTCCTTGTCTGAAGGACAAGTGGATTAACATGTTAATGTCAAGTCAAAAGTCTCAGGGAACGTAGACCTATATTAAACACCACACATTGGCTGCTACTGTAGGTTGAATGATAGAACAGCTATTTCCATGTTAGAATGTTATGGGAGGCATTGTCTCCATTGTTTTTGATGGTAGGCCACTCTAAATTATGATCAAATAGCCACAGTTGCCTACCTGACCATTGTCTGAAACTGTAACTTAAAGCAGGTACAGCCTCAGTGTTCACAGTAAACGCACCCTGGAAGTTGCACAGAATTTTCACAACTTTCAAGTTTGCACTCAGCAGACCTGAAAATGAGAGGGAACATTGCTATGGAAACTGTACAGTTTTTTTTCTGGCTCAAAAAGGGGCTTAGGTGCTGGGCGTGGCAGGGGGTGTGGCAGAGGGCGTGGCAATGAGCACGTCTCAGTGTGGCTACATCTTAGAGAACATTTTAAAGGCCCCCATCTTGGCTCTGTAGATACAACATTTTGCCGTTTTCAAGCAAATTTTCTGCGATTCTACATATTCTGCCATGGAGCCGAGAGAAAATGACGCAGTTTTAATGCTAGTTTCCTTCTATTCTACACATTTTGCCATGGCTAAGGCTGTGTTCTTTTTCTCAAACATAATAACAAAATTAATACTGCTAAATTCATTGTTTTGGAATATTTTATTCTCCCTGAATGTGAAGCTTTATTTTGGCGAGGGTTAGTTCTTAAAGATGATATTATTTCAAATATACACTGAGTGTACAGAACATTAGGAACACCTTCCTAATATTTAGTTGCACCCCCTTTTGCCCTCATTACAGCCTCAATTAGTTTTAGAAAGTAAAAGCGTTCCACAGGGAGGCTGGCCCATGTTGACTCCAATGCTTCCCACAGTTGTCTCAAGTTGGCTGGATGTCCTTTGGGTGGTGACCATTCTTGATACACACAGGAAAACTGTTGAACATGAAAACCCAGCAGCGTTGCAGTTCCTGACACTCAAACTGGTGCGCCTGGCACCTACTACCATAACTTGTTCAAAGGCACTTAAATATTTTGTCTTGCTCATTCATCCTCTGAATAACACACATACACAATTCATGTCTCAAGGCTTGAAAATCCTTCTTTAACCCGTCTCCTCCCCTCCATCTACACTGACTGAAGTGGATTTAGTGACATCAACAAGGGATCATATCTTTCACCTGTTCAGTCTGTGTCATGGAAAGAGTAGGTATTTAGAATGTTTTGTCCACTCAATGTATATTAGGTCCATTATTTTTTCTACATATTTTATATCTGGTTTTAGTCATTTAAGTTTACGATTTAATTGTTTTTCCATCACAAAAATTCATAAAATACAAACAGTTTGGAGTTAGGCGAACAGTTTAGGCTGCCTGCCCAATGATTACAATGGAAGAAAAATCCCTGCAATACAACGGTGGGTAGAGGCCACTGTGAAGCAGGAAGCAAAAAGAGAGCTTTCCATCCTCTCTGAAGCCGACGTCATGGGAACTCTGTTGGAGGAATATCTAGGCCTCAGCCAGCTTCCTGCTCTGCTCCACAGCTGAGTCCACTACAACCAGACACTCAGCCAGACTGCGTTCTGATGGCTACAGACACATTGTTCACTTAGTGTAGCCGAGTGTCACGCTACACTGGAATGTCAGCTTCCAGAGTAGTTTAGGCCTCAGGGACCGTGAAGAGTCAATGTTACAGTAGGACAATCTGCGTGATGAACATCAGTGTACAGTGTGGAGATAAAGATCTGAAGACATGTCAGTAGCTCAGTGGTCTTGTCTTGCTAACGCCAACCGTTGCTGCAGGAAGCACATTTGGCCTTAAGGTTGTAAACATTACAAAGGCGTCAATGTGTACAAGAGGAGAGGCTAGATAGGCTTTCTAATGAGTTCAGTGTAGAATGATGTGTGGAGAAGAGCCCAAATCACCACTAAATTCATGTTTATCATTGCAGCTTAAAATGTCCATCCATAAACCACAAAGAGTTTTGTGAAAGCTGGAAAGGCCAAGGCTCTCATTGTAAAGGTTTGACCCACAGCCACTGTTAACACAAACCAACACCTAGCTATCACAGCACAGCTACACAGCCACTGTTAACACAAACCAACACCTAGCTATCACAGCACAGCTACACAGCCACTGTTAACACAAACCAACACCTAGCTATCACAGCACAGCTACACAGCCACTGTTAACACAAACCAACACCTAGCTATCACAGCACAGCTACACAGCCACTGTTAACACAAACCAACACCTAGCTATCACAGCACAGCTACACAGCCACTGTTAACACAAACCAACACCTAGCTATCACAGCACAGCTACACAGCCACTAGTTAACACAAACCAACACTACACAGCCACTGTTAACACAAACCAACACCTAGCTATCACAGCACAGCTACACAGCCACTGTTAACACAAACCAACACCTAGCTATCACAGCACAGCTACACAGCCACTGTGAAGCAATAAGGGTAGCGAAGGGAACTCTGCATTCTAACACTGAATGAAGCACCACAACAATTGCAAGTCATGTGACCTGTCCTTGTCAAGACAATGGTCGTCAGGTCCTGTGTTAATATACACAAACCCTTGGACCCGGAAAAAGACTGTTTTTCTACTTGGCTGAGGAAGACTGCTACTTTTGGTCTCTGCACTACATTTATGCCAGTTAACATGGGGTTCCAAGGCCATTATCACACCATGCTCCACCATCAGGGTTGTGTTCATTAGGTATTAAATGGAAGGAAACAGATTGAAACAAGGAGGGACTACCTGAACTTATCCAATAAGAAACACTCATTTTCATTTTGTTTATCTCTGTGTGTCTTATTGAACACAACCCAGACCATAATCAAGAGATCAGACATAATGGATGTGTTTCACTACTCAGACCTGATGACAGGTTTCTGACACCATGTACAGGAACCATCGTAGCATGAAGCACGGCATCGATGGTGGATGAAAATAAGAACTGGCAGTCAAACGAGTGCATCTACAAACGGGACTAATAGCCTATAGCGACAGTGGTAGCCTGCGGTAGTCTCGCTTAACATAGATATGACAGAGTCCCTCTGCTCAAAATGTCTACAAATAGTGTCCCTTTAAATAAAGTCAGTCAGGCCTCTTGAGGTGAGCCAGTGTTTACTTGCTGGTCAACTCAACGACCCCAGGCGGGGGCTTTCTACTCAGACTGCATTAGAAGGTGGAGGACTTTTACACACACAAATCAATAGAAACGGCCATTTGAATAAATGATCAATAGCGTGTCTAAAGAGATGAACATCATTTTAACACAATTATGAGATGGAAGAATGTCACTATCAGTTTGTTCAGATGCAGAGAGAGCAGCCTACTTGGAGGACATGGGCTTGTTATTATCACTGACCAACGTGTCTCAATTCAACCTCTTTGCTTCGAAAGGGATTTGAATAATCCTCCTGGTAACATCATTATCATTTGGCTGAGGAAAAGTGTCCCACCACAAGATACCTGGCATTGCCACCATATCTTAAATCATATCCATTAGAACAGGGCGTGTGACATCTATATTGACATCAAAACGTCACAATCAAGCTTCCTTTCATTTACAAAATAGGGACTGAGGGCTAAGTGAGGATGAAAGTTTCCGTCGCTGTAACTTCAAGCAATAACAACATTATAACACTAAATGTAAACTTATTCAGAAACTTGAAAATCGAGGCCCGTGGAATTTCCCCAGAAAGCCTTGGTGTGCTTGATAAACAGGGCAGCCTAGAAGATGCACGACAGTGGGCTGACAGTCAGTCTGCAGAGCAGTGAAGAAGAGACACAGTCACTCACCCTCTTTGGAACAGGTCCACATTGTAGAACTTGTGGAGCTCAACAGAGAACTCCACCGTGGCCTGCACCTCACTCATGTTTGGCTTCAGAGGCAGACAGAAGGCTTACATCACCTGGGACATTATGACCCCTGTGGAAGGAGGAGAGCATCCATGTGAGTTACCTGAACTGATGTGAAGAGGAGTTATCATCACACTGGACACAAATACAGGAACAACCTTGAGGTCTTTCTCTCCTCACACTAGTAGAGAATTACAGTGGAGCATGTGTTCTCATCACACACACCCTCAGGCGGTCAGACACTCACCTACACACACACAGCGAAAGTACAAATCACGCAGGCACACACACACACCTAGTCAACAGCAAACAAACAGTCGTACTTGGCTCAGCTGTTTCCAATAACAAGCACCGAACACCAAATCCAAACAGACCCATGAGGGCTGCTGCCTGCTGGGTTCTCTGCTTCAGATGTAAATAACATGTCTTTCCTAATTGGCTGGCAGCTCAGCCAAACAGAGGGAGAAGGGGTGGGGGTAGACAGAGAGAGAGGGAGAGGGATGGGGGAGGGATGGGAGTATGGGGGGGAAGGAACAGCTATGAATCACACGCTAAAATAGTCCTGAAATACTATATCAACTACTGGACAATACTAGAAATACACCAAGTACGTGTCTACAGGCCTCCTACAGGCGTCCTACAGGTAGGCCCCCTACAGGTAGGCCTCCTACAGGCAGGCCTCCTACAGGCAGGCCTCCTACAGGCAGGCCTCCTACAGGCAGGCCTCCTACAGGCAGGCCTCCTACAGGCAGGCCTCCTACAGGCAGGCCTCCTACAGGCAGGCCTCCTACAGGCAGGCCTCCTACAGGCCTCTCTACAGGCCTCCTTACAGGTAGGTCTCCTACAGGTCTCCTTACAGGTAGGTCTCCTACAAGTCTCCTACAGGTAGGTCTCCTACAGGTCTCCTACAGGCCTCCTTACAGGTAGGTCTCCTACAGGTCTCCTACAGGTAGGTCTCCTACAGGTCTCCTACAGGCCTCCTTACAGGTAGGTCTCCTACAGGCCTCCTACAGGTCTCCTTACAGGTAGGTCTCCTACAGGCCTCCTACAGGTCTCCTTACAGGTAGGTCTCCTACAGGCCTCCTACAGGTCTCCTACAGGCCTCCTACGGGTCTCCAACAGGTCTTAAATTAAACATTTTTTGCTCTCAACTTAGTCAAGCCAAGTCTTAGGGACAGAGGAGAATTGAACCTAGTCTGAAACACACAGGTGGGACGAAGACCCAGAGGGCAGATTCGGCTCAATGGAGCTGAGAGAAATTGGCATAGCAAAATCACCCAGAAGCCCTGTAAATGACTCATGTGAGGAATGAATAAATGACAGTCTTGTAGAGCTAATGGTGCCATGTTCCTGGCAATGAAAGCAGATGAGTTGGAGGGGGAAAACAATATGGCCGGCTGCAGATTTGAAGGAGATAGATGGCTTAGATGTGACTGAACTACAGAGACCTGGGCTGGGTTGTTTAGAAAACACACAGGAAAGAGGCCAAGTAGGGCAGAGAGGGTACAGCTAGCAGGGTTGTTATGATATCTAATGCAGAGGAAGCCTTGAATACAGACTGTTTAGATCTCTCCCTAACACTCTCTTTCTCCCACCAAGTCTGTCATGTTCTGTCTCTCTGATCTCTGACTCTCTCTCTCCGCCTCGACCGCTCTCTCTGGCCCTCTGTCAGTTTCTCTCTTCCCTTCTCTCGTTTTCCTCTCTCTCTATCCCCCTGCCCCCACTCTTTCACTCAGAGATGAAGGAGGGAGACAAACAACAAGCCTGGCATGGTTTTCTCAGGCAGATAACCAGAGAGACTCTTATGTATTCATAAACAACCAAGGCAAGCCACCATACATAACAAGCTCTCCATCTTACAGCAAGGAATGCTGTAAATTATTGAGTGAAAACGCAGGGAATTTACTTTAATCATTTCAACACCATATTCATAAAGCTCCTCCTCAGAGTAGGAGTGCTGATCTGGGAACAGTTACGCATTTTAGATTATAATGAATGGACAGGGAGGACCTGATCCTAGATCAGCACTCCTCCTCTAGGCAATGCTTTACTTATTAATACAGGCACATCAATTATAGGATAGACAAGAATATCACTGTCTAACTAACAGTAGCATCATCCATAGACAGGCTGCAAATGAGAACACTGTGTTGCATGAGAACACTGTCTCTGGGTTTCCATAGTTTCCATAGCCATGTCATAAAGTGGATGTGCTGGGAGCAGGGCATGTTAAAACCTGTTGCACATTTCTCTTATATGGGACAACACCAGTACCTGCATCTGCACGCTTCACAAAGCAAAGTGCATTCAAACGGAGATGGCATGGCTATCTGAAACAGGGCCAGAGATAGTGGTGCCAAGCCAACTTTAATTAGAACAAGTGTCATATTTCTCAACTGAGTGCAACGTTTCCATTTGAGTGATCAAAAGGGTTCCTTTAAGTTGGTAATAGTTTGAAAACGTTGTGGTGGTGAGCTGCTCCAAGTACAGTTACAAAGCCTAGATCCACTAAGTTATGTCTACCAGCAGGGTCTACCTGTCCAGCAGGGTATTTGCTTTGCATAGCAGTGTGTGCATGCTGGTTTAGGCTACTGTTTGCATGGCCAGCTACCCATTTACTAACTGAACAAACAAATAGTCAAATGACTGAGATTTAGCAACACAATCACAATTCACAACTGAACTGACAGAATGATGCAAAACAATACAGTCTAGATCTAAGACAACATTACAGATTGTACTGATGAGGAAACAGGGGAATGTAGCCTACTTCAGATCAACCGGAGAGTCACCCTTATTGTTCTTCCCTCATAACTCAGCATGATGCAGACTACAACACATTTAGGTTACAGTATAGTACAGTATACTTAGCTAGTATGCATGTGCTTTTCTAATCAACTGTGTAGTGTGGTGCCAACCCGTTTCCTTCCTGAGTGCAGCTATGTGTGCTGTCTGATTAATAATGCACCTTATAATAATCTATGGAATTCACACTCCACTCCCTGGTCTTTTGAAGCCAGTGCTACTCCTGGTCTTTTGAAGCCAGTGCTACTCCTGGTCTTTTGAAGCCAGTGCTACTCCTGGTCTTTTGAAGCCAGTGCTACTCCTGGTCTTTTGAAGCCAGTGCTACTCCTGGTCTTTTGAAGCCAGTGCTACTCCTGGTCTTTTGAAGCCAGTGCTACTCCTGGTCTTTTGAAGCCAGTGCTACTCCTGGTCTTTTGAAGCCAGTGCTACTCCTGGTCTTTTGAAGCCAGTGCTACTCCTGGTCTTTTGAAGCCAGTGCTACTCCTGGTCTTTTGAAGCCAGTGCTACTCCTGGTCTTTTGAAGCCAGTGCTACTCCTGGTCTTTTGAAGCCAGTGCTACTCCTGGTCTTTTGAAGCCAGTGCTACTCCTGGTCTTTTGAAGCCAGTGCTACTCCTGGTCTTTTGAAGCCAGTGCTACTCCTGGAAGTTAAATGATTGTGGAGAAACAGTAAGCTCCATTCATGACAGTTTCAGTTTATTGATCTTTGCCAAGCAAAACAACTTTGCTACCTGTGTCTGTGAATGCTCTCCGAGCGTCTTTAACAATCATACCTGTAGTCTACCTGCCTCTTTTTCCAACCTAGTCACACTCTTGACAGTGAGTCTATGAGGATACTTCAACATTGTGTAGGTAGCTTGCAAGCTAGCTAGTTACGCAACTGAACAGAAATACAATTTTGACAACTTACTGAGAAGAAATAGCCCAAGTCATATCTGAGAAGAGATATAACAACATGGTATAGCTAGTTAGCTAACGTTAACTAGTTACCTTGACTGATGGAACGAATGACAGTTCAGGGGAGAGTAACATTTATTTCCCAGGGTCTGGGAACATACTAATTAAGGGTTCTGGTTCAGTAGTTAGTTAGCTATGTAACACATGCAGAAACACTTCGTCTATATAGGTCCTGTTGATTGAGCAACTTACATAGGCCTACTATTTCCTCAAAAGTTTCACAGGAATATTCTCAGATGTTGAAATATTCTGTGACCATCCCCTACTGCAAACAAGGACAGGATGAATCACCACACAACATCTGTCTCGCAAGTGTAGTTAGTTACCTAGCCAGCTTCTACCATCAAAACGTCATAGCAAGATAACTAGTTAACTGGGAATTTTGTCAACTAACTAACTAGCTGGGGTTTCTTCAGAAGAAACATACAAATAGTTGAGTCAACAACGCATAGTAGTTATATAGATAATGTGTTGGCTACAGTAGTTAACGTTAGTTAAATCAGCTGCCAGTCTCACCACATAACGTTAGCTAGCTACTGTTAGCTAACGTTACATTGCTAGTTTTGCAGTAACTAGCTAGCCGTCCTTACTTAGCTAGCCAGCACGATAGCTAGCTACGAGTTTAAAGTTAACTAGCTAATCTTTCAAGTACTAAAGCAGCAGCCAATGGCTTTATTTTCACACATCGGATCTGACGTTGCTGTTATCTAGTAGCTAGCTAGCTAGCTCGTTGGCGCGTTGATCTACTCAGTACTCACCAGATTCTGTGTCGACAGATCACTTCTCCTGATAGTTAACAGACGAAATACTATAACAAAACAGCATTAAGCCGACTTCAAAACCAAACGGGACAACGACATGGGTAGTCAATCCAGTCCCTTGAGCTTGCACACAGCCTCCGCAGCCTGACAAGGCTAGCGACGATCCGCTGGAAAACAGTGGAAGCGACCACGCACGTTGTCGAACATAAAAACTGCGCAGTTGCTGCGCAGATCCTGTCAAGTGGTCCTTTGACGTCCTTGCCGGTGACTCTTTTGGTGCTTTCAAGACAACTGAGAACTCAAATAACCGAGGTCAAATCATGAACTTGCCCTTCACACCTCTAGCCATAGCCAAACCGATTGGTTGCTAGGGCTCATGGTTGCCAGGGGCCTTATCACACAGTGGGGTCAGCCAATCACATCTTTGGTTCCAGATCCCCAGATCCTGCCTCTCTCTCAGTCTCCTTCAAGCAGACACAGAGAGACCAGCAAGCTCATCTCTGACCTGCACATCAACAGCTGGACTCCCTCAAATCTATTTGGACATGTGGGATGGTGTGCTTGCACAAAGTGAGTGTGTAACATGTATATAATTATTGCTTGTTGTTCTTTATAGTTTTTACTATTGCTTATTGCATTCTGCCTCTGTGTATATCGTTGGTAGCATATCCATTTATACAGACCTTTATTACAATTATCATTGCTCTCGTGCTATCATACAGTATGTACAATGTATTCATTACCCCTGTTTTCTGTCCAGGACAGAACTACTACCATTCCACTACCTTTCCATGTACATTTCATCCGTGTGTGTGTGTGTGTGTCAATAAAGTATCCTTGTGTGCAACTCTGAGGTTGCCTTATTCCCCTCTTACCTGGGGAGGTGCTAGCAGGTTAAAGATTAGCCCAAATGGAGAGTCGCTCTCTTTCAGGTACCATAGAGAATGATAGAGGGCTCTAGTGCCCATAAGCCTGTTTTAGCATGGGCAGGGTCAGTGAGGACTTTCAACATTTAAGCCGTTTACTGGGTGGGACTTCCTATGTGTCGAGGAGGGATCACACAATGCCATCCAGGTCAGCAGGAGGGATCAGCCAATTAATTATACCTGTGAGCAAATATGCCATACCTGCAGGTGGCAGTAAGTCCCCAACCTTGCCTTTATAGCTGTTCAAACACACTCCAGGTGGTAGTATGCACACTTGCAGTTTGTTTTTCAACTCATAGAAAATGGACTACTTCAAAATGGAGATGGCTCACAGACTCCATAATGGGACAGATACAAAGAAGAGTCCTCTATCATTCTCTATGAGTGGTAATTGTTACGACTGATATGACAGATCCAGATTCCTCAGTGATTGAGTTTAGATGGGTTGCTTGGTCCATATCCCACCTGGATATGGTTGGAGATGAGGCATGCCAGGGTAAATGTGAAATCATCTTTTATAACTACTATCTATTATAGTGGTTGAGGGGGAACTGGCAGAACAGGGCTTGAACCAGTGACCCTGTAGGGCTGAGACCACCTGTGCCATAAAAGCCCTGGCCTCTTTGCAGATGTGCAGTAGTCTTTAGACTACTCTGTTAACTTTCTGTTGACATGTGATCTCTGGCACCTATTGGATACTGTGAAAAGGGAATGATGCAACTCCCAAAGATATCTGTAATGGTAAAGTGTAAACCAGGGGTAGGTAACCCTGGTCCTGGAGGGCCGTAGAAATGTCATGTTTTTGATTTAACCGACCTGGAAGACCAAGTGTGTTGAATTTAGGCAATCACTGAGATGATACATTTTTAACTAAGTTGCTCAGTGTGCTGCCTAGTTGGGATAGAATCCTGCAGTACCTGTGGCACACCAGGTACAGGGTTGTCTACCCCTGATGTAGGCTATGTATTACACATTAATGCAGGTGGCAGGCTATAGGCTACAAAATAAAATATCATATTGGGAGCCAATAGTCTATTTACTTCCTGCTTTAATTTGATCTCTGACTTGTATGAACACGGTAATGCATTTGATAAACACATGGAGTGTGTCCCAGATGGCACCCTATTGTGCATTTATTTTGACCAGAGCCCAATGGGATACCCTTTGGATACCCTATGGGATGCTCTATGGGATGCTCTATTGGATACCCTTTGGATGCTCTATGGGATGCTCTATGGGATAACCTATGGATACCCTATGGGATGCTCTATGGGATACCCTTTGGATACCCTATGGGATGCTCTATGGGATACCCTTTGGATACCCTATGGGATGCTCTATGGGATAACCTATGGATACCCTATGGGATGCTCTATTGGATAACCTATGGATACCCTTTGGATACCCTATGGGATGCTCTATTGGATAACCTATGGATACCCAATTGGATACCCTATGCGGTACCCTATGGATCCTCTATGGATACCCTATGGATACTCTATTGACACCCTATGGATACCCTATGGATACCCAATGGGATACCCTATGGGCCACCCTATGGGATACCCTATGGATACCCTATTTGGTACCCTATGGATAACCTATGGGCAACCCTATGGATACCCTATGGGCCACACTATGGGATACCCTATGGATGCTCTATGGAAACCCTATGGGATACCCTATATATACTCTATGGAAATCCTATGGGATACCCTATGGATACCCTATGGGCCACCCTATGGGGTGCTCTATGGGCCACCCTATGGATACCCTATGAACCACACTATGGAATACCCTATGGATGCTCTATGGAATACCCTATGGATACCCTATGGGATACCCTATAGATACCCCATGGATACTCTATGGAAACCCTATTGGATACCCTATGGAAACCCTATGGGGTACCCTATGGGATATCCTATGGATACCCTATGGGATGCTCTATGGGATAACCTATGGATACCTATGCGATACCCTATGGATACTCTATGGGCAACCCTATGGATACCCTATGGGCCACACTATGGGATACCCTATGGATGCTCTATGAAAACCCTATGGGATACCCTATATATACTCTATGGAAATCCTATGGGATACCCTATGGATACCCTATGGGCCACCCTATGGGGTGCTCTATGGGCCACCCTATGGATACCCTATGAACCACACTATGGAATACCCTATGGATGCTCTATGGAATACCCTATGGATACCCTATGGGATACCCTATAGATACCCCATGGATACTCTATGGAAACCCTATTGGATACCCTATGGAAACCCTATGGGGTACCCTATGGGATATCCTATGGATACCCTATGGGATGCTCTATGGGATAACCTATGGATACCTATGCGATACCCTATGGATACTCTATTGATACCCTATGGGATACCCTATGGATACCCAATGGGATACCCTATGGGCCACCCTATGGGATACCCTATAGATACCCTATGTATACCCTATTGGCCACCCTATGGATAACCTATGGGCCATCCTATGGGATACCCTATGGGCCACCCCATGGATACCCTATGGATACCCTATGGAATACCCTATGGATACTCTATGGATACCCTATGGAAACCCTATGGGATACCCTATGGAAACCCTATGGGATACCCTATGGAAACCCTATGGGATACCCTATGGATACCCTATGGAAACCCTATGGGATACCCTATGGATACCCTATGGAAACCCTATGGGATACCCTATGGAAACCCTATGGATACCCTATGGGATACCCTATGGGCCACCCTATGGGCCAAAAGTAGTGCACTATAAAGAGAATAGGGTGCCATATGGGACACAACCATGGGCTATAGAAACATATAACATTGTTAACCCTTATTAGCTCTTCCTGACCTTCAAAACTGAGTGCTTGTTGAAGAGTCTTTCTTCACATTACCTTCACCAAACAACAGTTTTGTTGGTGTCCTAAGTGTGAATCTATGGTGTGAACTGTGTGGAAATCTTTCAGTCAGGCTTGTATGGGAACAGATCACAGAGAATGAAGAGGACAGACATATTGGGAACACTGACTGTTCAAATAGGTCACCAGATAGGGGTGAGGGTGGTGTGGGTGGGGCTTGTCCGTCATACCATAACACCAAACCTGGATTCGGTTGATCCATTTTTCTCCTTCAATACATGCTCAGTATTAGTTGCATTTTTGGGGGGCCTACTACATGACATCTACCATCTGACTGACGATTAGTCATCATGATAATCAATGGTTTTAATCAATCTCATGTGACAGGGAGATGGTAATGAAATAACTAAACATTAAAACACACAGGTTCTTTCTTATCAGGGATGGAGCATGGGACACTTGCGTTATAACCCCTCTGAGATAAACATGTACGTCATACTTGGCATGGCCCCTCAGGAACTTCTATAGATGCACCATTGACAGCATCTTGTCTGCATCCCCACCTGGTATGGCAACTGCACTTCCATTAACTGCAAGGCTCTAAAGAGGGTGGTGTGGACTGCCCAATACATCACTGGGGGTGAGCTTGCTGCCCTCCAGGACATTTACACTCCCAGTCAATGCTGTTATTCTATTTATACACTATTTATTCACCTGTGTGACCAAGACACTATCCACTTTATAATGATAAAAACAGTCATACTTGACATAGTACATTCATCATTTAGACTGTATATCTGATTGTGTACATAACTGTTTTATTACAATGCATAATACCTTCTCACTACTTCTTGATTTCTGATGATTATATTGATATCGTACTGCACTGTGGAAGGAGCACCTTTATACCTGCTCTAAACTGTGTATATGACAAATACAATTTGATTTGAAATGGGAAACTAACCCTCGTACAGTGTTTAACCACCGGACCCACTCCCCTCCCCCGGAGAACAGTCTAAGTCACGCCTCAAAGGAAACCTCCTCAGTTTGCTAGTCTTACCAGAGGTGTTCTTTTGTAGGTTCTTCTTGTTCCTCACACAGCTGGGACCTGTGGACAGAGTTTACCAACCACAGAAAACCTGCTAAAGGCCTACTGAATGGGTGGATTAAAAAGGTATACATTCATTTATTGATTGATGTATGGAGGTATTGCTTTGCATTATCATGCTGCAATTATACAGTCATGCATGTATTAAATTTCACAGACTAAGCTATACATTTTGAACTGAACTGCAAATCTGTAGATCTTGGGTCTCCGACCTTGTTCCTGGAGAGCTCCCCTACTGTAAGCTTTTGCACCAGCTCCTGTTGTAACTACCCTGATTCATTTTATCAACCAGCTAATGATTCAAATCAGGTGCACTAGATTAGGGTTGGAAGTTAAAACGTGCAGGACGGTAGCTCACCAGGAAGAGGGTTGCAGAGCCCTGCTGTTGAGGATATAGGATTCTATATATAGGATTCTGTTTTTGGTACAAAGAGGGCTTATTCATCTGCTAACATCTGTATTCCTAACCTAACATCTATGTTCCTAACATCTGTGTTCCTAACATCTGTGTTCCTAACATCTGTGTTCCAACATCTGTGTTCCTAACATCTGTGTTCCTAACATCTGTATTCCTAACATCTGGGTTCCTAACATCTGTATTCCTAACATCTGTATTCCTAACATCTGCGTTCCTAACATCTTTATTCCTAACTTCTATGTTCCTAACATCTGTATTCCTAACATCTGCGTTCCTAACACCTGTGTCCCTAACATCTGCATTCCTAACATCTGCGTTCCTAACATCTGGGTTCCTAACATCTGCATTCCTAACATCTGTATTCCTAACATCTGTGTTCCTAACATCTGCGTTCCTAACACCTGTGTCCCTAACATCTGCGTTCCTAACATCTGTGTTCCTAACATCTGTATTCCTAACATCTGTATTCCTAACATCTGTATTCCTAACCTAACATCTGCGTTCCTAACATCTGTATTCCTAACCTAACATCTATGTTCCTAACATCTGTATTCCTAACCTAACATCTATGTTCCTAACATCTGCGTTCCTAACATCTGTATTAACCTAACCTAACATCTGCGTTCCTAACATCTGTATTTCCTAACATCTGCGTTCCTAACATCTGTATTCCTAACCTAACATCTATGTTCCTAACATCTGCGTTCCTAACATCTTTATTCCTAACTTCTATGTTCCTAACATCTGTATTCCTAACATCTGCGTTCCTAACACCTGTGTCCCTAACATCTGCATTCCTAACATCTGCGTTCCTAACATCTGGGTTCCTAACATCTGCATTCCTAACATCTGTATTCCTAACATCTGCGTTCCTAACACCTGTGTCCCTAACATCTGCGTTCCTAACATCTGTGTTCCTAATATCTGGGTTCCTAACACCTGTGTCCCTAACATCTGGGTTCCTAACACCTGTGTCCCTAACATCTGCGTTCCTAACACCTGTTTCCCTAACATCTGGGTTCCTAACACCTGTATTCCTAACATCTGCGTTCCTAACACCTGTGTCCCTAACATCTGCGTTCCTACACCTGTGTCCCTAACATCTGTGTCCCTAACACCTGTGTCCCTAACATCTGCGTTCCTAACATCTATGTTCCTAACATCTGCGTTCCTAACATCTGGGTTCCTAACATCTGCATTCCTAACATCTGTATTCCTAACATCTGCGTTCCTAACACCTGTGTCCCTAACATCTGCGTTCCTAACATCTGTGTTCCTAATATCTGCCTACCTAACATCTGGGTTCCTAAAATCTGGGTTCCTAACATTTGTGTCCCTAACATCTGCGTTCTTAACACCTGTGATGACATGACATTTGTATTTTAGGGAGGTCCTCCTCTACTTGTTATGCCATGTGATCCCACAATGCCTCAGCACAGGCTTTCACCCGCAGAGTAAGTATTATTTAATAATCTGTAGAAGACATACAAACAGTAGGGTAGTACATTTAATTCTCTTCTTAAACCCTGGCAAAAGCTTCATGTATAAGCGATGTGAATTCCCAATTTATGATGATGTGAACAGTTCTTATAGAAATGTATGGCTTACACTGCTGCCTTAGGAGATGTTACTAAAGATGTGAGGTCAGGAATGAGGGATGCTGAGGATGACGATAATGATGGTGATCATGATGATAATCAAATTTCAACATTTCATGATGGTAAGAAACTGATTGATACAATGGTGCAGCTAGGTATGACTGCATCAGTGAGCCAAGATGTCAAGTCTCGAGCCAGAGTGTTAGGCTTAAGAGGAAACAACCGACACTCAGAGATAATATTTATTCAGTGCTCACAGCAGGGCTACGTACAGCAGTGCAGCAGCTTTCCAAACACTGGGTGATTGGATGTCTGTCTGTCCACGTACTGTAATCACTGGGTGATTGGATGTCTGTCTGTCCACGTACTGTAATCACTGGGTGATTGGATGTCTGTCTGTCCACGTACTGTAATCACTGGGTGATTGGATGTCTGTCTGTCCACGTACTGTAATCACTGCAGTGGCAGCTTCTTTCAGTGTAAAGGTCAGGCTACAAGGCAATCAGCACTGGTGCAGGCTAGGAAGAAGGTGGCACTTGGATGTGCACACACGCGCACGCACGCACGCACACACACACACACACACACACACACACACACACACACACACACACACACACACACACACACACACACACACACACACACACACATCCTACTTCAGCCAAGACAAGTCAGTCTGTCTCTTCCTCTTTGCAGGGGTGTATATTTCCTCTGGAGCTGACAGTCAAACTGAGCAGGACCTGTGTCCTCCGATTAAGGTCGGAGAGGATAGTTTCCCAGGTCAGAGTTCAAACTACTGGGAACAAAACAACCATTCAAAAAATGAATTAAAACTATCCACATCAACAAGTATCCCTGATGTACTGTAACCTACCAACAGGTTTTTATATCATGTCCCAGTTTCACATTGCTGAGCCAGAAGAGGAACCGTTCAAAAGGGACCTGGATCAACCTCTCAGCATGTTGCCTACAAAATAGGGCCAGCATTCAACTTCAGAATTAACACAAGGTAAATAGCACTGGTCCAGTGGGTGGCTAGCGCTGTAGATGTAATGGATTATTATATTAGATTATTCTTTATTTATTCAGGGAAACCCATTGAGACCATGGTCTGAATCCCAAGGGTGCCCTGATCACAGCAATACAACAACCAATACAATGTCAAACAAACAACAATCAATCCCGAGCGGCTCCAGAACATCTAATTGTAAACAAGCTTCGTAAACAAACAGGGAGTAATGAATTGATCTACAGGCCTTCAATGAGAACCAGCCAACCTTTTGATACAGGATGCAGTTGTGAGTATTAAAACTGTCACCTGTGATAAAGTGAAGGGCTCTATGGTAGACAGCATCCTAAGGGTTAAAAGTAGTTAGTGGCTGCTTGTTGTATTCTGGGTAATGTGTCACCATAGTTAAGAACTGTCAGGAAAGTGGACTGTACAATCTGTTTCCTGCTGTTTAGGGAGAGGCAAGATCAATTTTTTTTTAAATAAGCCCACTTTAAATCTGAGCTTTTTAACAAGTTTATTTTAATTTAACTAGGCAAGTCAGTACAACAAATTCTCATTTTAAATGACAGCCTAGGTACAGTGGGTTAACTGCCTTGTTCAGGGGCAGAACAACAGATTTTTACCTTGTCAGATCGGGGATTCAAACTTGCAACCTTTCAGTTACTAGTCCAACGCTCTAACCTCTAGGCTACCTGCCTCTAACCACTAGGCTACCTGCCTCTAACCACTAGGCTACCTGCCTCTAACCACTAGGCTACCTGCCTCTAACCACTAGGCTACCTGCCTCTAACCACTAGGCTACCTGCCTCTAACCACTAGGCTACCTGCCTCTAACCACTAGGCTACCTGCCTCTAACCACTAGGCTACCTGCCTCTAACCACTAGGCTACCGGCCACAGTATGTTTTTTAAATGATAAATCCTTGTCAATCCAAAAGCCCAGATATTCATAGGCAGGAACCTGATCAATGGGAGAACCATTCAATTAATAAATATATAGTCCATTGGAGAAAAAGTGTGAGAATTAGAGAAAAACACATATTTAGTGTTGCCCACATTAAGTCCAACTTTTTAAAAAATCAGGGCATTCTGTAAGGCACCAAAGTCAGATTGCAGCTCTAACAACACCTGGTCAACAGTTGGGGCAATGGCATACATAACAGGATCATCTGCATACAGATGAATATTACAAGTTTGAACAAATAGACCAATATTATGTATAGAAATAGTGAATAGAACAGATCTCAGTACCGACCCCTGTGGTACACCTTTCCTAATATCCAGGAACCTAGACTTGACACCATCACAAATCACACACTGTACCCTGTCTGACAGATCATTCTCAAACCACTTGCAAGAAGCCTGATTCAGGCCTATTTCAGTCAACCTTTGAATGAGAGTGTGATGGTCAACAGTGTCAAAGTCCTTGGAAAGCTCTATAAATAAGGCAGCACAATGATTTTTATGATCCAAGCAACTTAACGCTTTATCTAAAAGGAGCGTAGCAGCTGAAACGGTGCTACTGTATGACCAGGTCTGAAACTCAATTCACATTAAGAATAGAACGAGAAGTTCTTATCTGTCAGTTGGTCAGGGATTCTAAAAGTTTGGAAAAGCAAGATCATTTGGAGATTGGACGGTAGTTATCTAAGTCAGAAGGATCTCCTCCTTTTGGTAGGGGGAGGACATGTGCCACTTTCCAGATCTTAGGGATAACACCAGAAACAATAGTCAAATTAATTATATACTGTTGGTTAACGGTTCTGCAATATTTGGCCAGAGAGCTGCAGTATTGGTGAACACTGCCATCTACCGGTCATGTTTGGTACTGTCCCTGTCCATGGTGCTGAATCTGGGTAACACACAGCACATTGCAGTATCTTATCTAGAGCAACTAACAAGAGCAATTAGGGTTAAGTGCCTTGCTCAAGGGCACATCGACAGATGTTTCACCCAGTTGGCTCGAACCAGCGACCTTTCAGTTACTGGCCCAAAGCTCTTAACCGCTGGGCTACCTCCCGCGCTAATAGGCCACATGAAGGGCCACTGCTCACTTTAGGAGAATTATACATTGTTTTAGCCATAGCATCACTTGTGTATAATTGAACTACAATTATATACGCTTTTTTGTAAATTACTCTGGACTCGATGTGTAAAGCATGTAGATGAAGAGACAACTAGGCCTTAACATATAGGCCTATTATGCATGGCGATGTTTGCCAACTTATCACAGGCAAGAAAGGTGACTATTTCTCTCCCATGTTTCAGATCAGCGTATCCCCTTGGACTACCGGTTGAATTTGCGTTTGTGACAGTTTTACGAATGAACGGCAGTACCGTAACCAAGAACTGGAATATTTGGCAAATGCAAGATTTGAACGGCGAAGAGCAGCTTGCCGTTAGACTGAACGGAGAATCGCTGTCTCTTGAATTCACCTTCACAACATTGAATAAAACACGAGAGACGACCGTTTTCCCTTTCCTACCGTTCCTCTTCAACTCTCAATGGCACAATATGTTACTGTAAGTCAGCAAGCGTTCTGTAACTCTGTCCGTGGATTGTGTTATGGTGGACTCTCAGAACACACCCCAGAGAGGTATAGTCAACCTGGATGGATACACGTGGATTGCGTTATGGTGGACTCTCAGAACACACCCCAGAGAGGTATAGTCAACCTGGATGGATACACGTGGATTGTGTTATGGTGGGCTCTCAGAACACACCCCAGAGAGGTATAGTCAACCTGGATGGATACACGTGGATTGTGTTATGGTGGACTCTCAGAACACACCCCAGAGAGGTATAGTCAACCTGGATGGATACACGTGGATTGTGTTATGGTGGACTCTCAGAACACACCCCAGAGAGGTATAGTCAACCTGGATGGATACACGTGGATTGTGTTATGGTGGACTCTCAGAACACACCCCAGAGAGGTATAGCAACCTGGATGGATACACGTGGATTGTGTTATGGTGGACTCTCAGAACACACCCCAGAGAGGTATAGTCAACCTGGATGGATACACGTGGATTGTGTTATGGTGGACTCTCAGAACACACCCCAGAGAGGTATAGTCAACCTGGATGGATACACGTGGATTGTGTTATGGTGGACTCTCAGAACACACCCCAGAGAGGTATAGTCAACCTGGATGGATACACGTGGATTGTGTTATGGTGGACTCTCAGAACACACCCCAGAGAGGTATAGTCAACCTGGATGGATACACGTGGATTGTGTTATGGTGGACTCTCAGAACACACCCCAGAGAGGTATAGTCAACCTGGATGGATACACGTGGATTGTGTTATGGTGGACTCTCAGAACACACCCCAGAGAGGTATAGTCAACCTGGATGGATACACGTGGATTGTTATGGTGGACTCTCAGAACACACCCCAGAGAGGTATAGTCAACCTGGATGGATACACGTGGATTGTGTTATGGTGGACTCTCAGAACACACCCCAGAGAGGTATAGTCAACCTGGATGGATACACGTGGATTGCGTTATGGTGGACTCTCAGAACACACCCCAGAGAGGTATAGTCAACCTGGATGGATACACGTGGATTCGTTATGGTGGACTCTCAGAACACACCCCAGAGAGGTATAGTCAACCTGGATGGATACACGTGGATTGTGTTATGGTGGACTCTCAGAACACACCCCAGAGAGGTATAGTCAACCTGGATGGATACACGTGGATTGTGTTATGGTGGACTCTCAGAACACACCCCAGAGAGGTATAGTCAACCTGGATGGATACACGTGGATTGTGTTATGGTGGACTCTCAGAACACACCCCAGAGAGGTATAGTCAACCTGGATGGATACACGTGGATTGTGTTATGGTGGACTCTCAGAACACACCCCAGAGAGGTATAGTCATACCTGGATGGACTCTCAGAACACACCCCGTCAACCTGGATGGATACACGTGGATTGTTATGGTGGACTCTCAGAACACACCCCAGAGAGGTATAGTCAACCTGGATGGATACACGTGGATTGTGTTATGGTGGACTCTCAGAACACACCCCAGAGAGGTATAGTCAACCTGGATGGATACACGTGGATTGTGTTATGGTGGACTCTCAGAACACACCCCAGAGAGGTATAGTCAACCTGGATGGATACACGTGGATTGTGTTATGGTGGACTCTCAGAACACACCCCAGAGAGGTATAGTCAACCTGGATGGATACACGTGGATTGTGTTATGGTGGACTCTCAGAACACACCCCAGAGAGGTATAGTCAACCTGGATGGATACACGTGGATTGTGTTATGGTGGACTCTCAGAACACACCCCAGAGAGGTATAGTCAACCTGGATGGATACACGTGGATTGCGTTATGGTGGCTCTCAGAACACACCCCAGAGAGGTATAGTCAACCTGGATGGATACACGTGGATTGCGTTATGGTGGGCTCTCAGAACACACCCCAGAGAGGTATAGTCAACCTGGATGGATACACGTGGATTGTGTTATGGTGGACTCTCAGAACACACCCCAGAGAGGTATAGTCAACCTGGATGGATACACGTGGATTGCGTTATGGTGGGCTCTCAGAACACACCCCAGAGAGGATTAGTCAACCTGGATGGATACACGTGGATTGTTATGGTGGCTCTCAGAACACACCCCAGAGAGGTATAGTCAACCTGGATGGATACACGTGGATTGTGTTATGGTGGACTCTCAGAACACACCCCAGAGAGGTATAGTCAACCTGGATGGATACACGTGGACGTTATGGTGGACTCTCAGAACACACCCCAGAGAGGTATAGTCAACCTGGATGGATACACGTGGATTGTGTTATGGTGGACTCTCAGAACACACCCCAGAGAGGTATAGTCAACCTGGATGGATACACGTGGATTGCGTTATGGTGGACTCTCAGAACACACCCCAGAGAGGTATAGTCAACCTGGATGGATACACGTGGATTGTGTTATGGTGGACTCTCAGAACACACCCCAGAGAGGTATAGTCAACCTGGATGGATACACGTGGATTGCGTTATGGTGGACTCTCAGAACACACCCCAGAGAGGTATAGTCAACCTGGATGGATACACGTGGGATTGCGTTATGGTGGACTCTCAGAACACACCCCAGAGAGGTATAGTCAACCTGGATGGATACACGTGGATTGCGTTATGGTGGACTCTCAGAACACACCCCAGAGAGGTATAGTCAACCTGGATGGATACACGTGGATTGCGTTATGGTGGACTCTCAGAACACACACCCCAGAGAGGTATAGTCAACCTGGATGGATACACGTGGATTGCGTTATGGTGGACTCTCAGAACACACCCCAGAGAGGTATAGTCAACCTGGATGGATACACGTGGATTGCGTTATGGTGGACTCTCAGAACACACCCCAGAGAGGTATAGTCAACCTGGATGGATACACGTGGATTGCGTTATGGTGGACTCTCAGAACACACCCCAGAGAGGTATAGTCAACCTGGATGGATACACGTGGATTGCGTTATGGTGGACTCTCAGAACACACCCCAGAGAGGTATAGTCAACCTGGATGGATACACGTGGATTGCGTTATGGTGGACTCTCAGAACACACCCCAGAGAGGTATAGTCAACCTGGATGGATACACGTGGATTGCGTTATGGTGGACTCTCAGAACACACCCCAGAGAGGTATAGTCAACCTGGATGGATACACGTGGATTGCGTTATGGTGGACTCTCAGAACACACCCCAGAGAGGTATAGTCAACCTGGATGGATACACGTGGATTGCGTTATGGTGGACTCTCAGAACACACCCCAGAGAGGTATAGTCAACCTGGATGGATACACGTGGATTGCGTTATGGTGGACTCTCAGAACACACCCCAGAGAGGTATAGTCAACCTGGATGGATACACGTGGATTGCGTTATGGTGGACTCTCAGAACACACCCCAGAGAGGTATAGTCAACCTGGATGGATACACGTGGATTGCGTTATGGTGGACTCTCAGAACACACCCCAGAGAGGTATAGTCAACCTGGATGGATACACGTGGATTGGAAAGCTGAAGGATAACCCCGTTTTAGCAGTGCCAGCAAGTTGATTGTTTTGTAAACTTGTGCTTAGCCTCATTTCATAAGGCTAGTCCTATGGCAAGTACAAGAGGTTTGGGACTTTAAGGCACAATAGTGACTGCGCTTGTTAAGTAACGGCAGGGCCACTCCAAATATTCAAACCTAGTTTTTCGGCATACACTTTAGCCTACACTCTCCTACATACACTCTAGCCTACACTCTCCTACATACACTCTAGCCTACATTGGAGAGTTTTACTGTAAATGACCTACACCGAGAGTGACTTTTTAGCTGAATGCGGCCTATGTGGAATGCGTGGCGCTCCGCCATGTCAATTTCTACAAATAAGTGGGAATTGTAACACAGAGGTTCTAGTCCAGAAGATAACCTGGCTGTGTCTAGGGAAGACCAGGCAAAGTTTCTATGATGGCAGCGCAATATTATAGGGAGATGTTTGTAATATAGTCCCAAAGCTAAATCACAGAGTAAAAGTCCGCGTAATATCGCGCTTAATTGCCCTTTGATAATACTTGTCCAAGTGGTTTGGGATGTTTTTAAAAATATATATTTATCATCAGGCAGGTTCACTCCATTCATGGTCACAGTAAAGAGATATTAATAACATTACAATCAGTAGTTATCTTACTGCTAGGGTCAAATTAGTATGATTAGTTGAGAATCAAGCATGTAATGTGATGTGAGGACTAGGCCTACATGATGATTTAGCCGATTGAGGATTGGTGACGATACCTAATGATTTAACTATCACTATTTTGCCAATTATAATATATATAGGTTGTGAATGTGACTTATGTCCGAGTGATTATTATTATTGTATTTATTTTTCAGTTTGAACTCCAATCGATGCACATTGATTGTGATGTGGGGCGACCACAGACCTGCAATGACCTACCAGCCAGGACGTCGGTAAGAACCATTGACAAAACAGACTGCAACCACCGGTCAAATGATCGAACTTAATTATCAAAATAGCCAGTACAGAGGCTGGTATTATCTAGTCCAGACAACCACTGTAAATAAACCACATGAAAGATGAACAATAAATCCCAAGCCAATAAATCCCAAGCCATTTAAATCGCCCGCTATTATTTTCCATTCCCCCCCCCCCCAGTCTGTTCGGGCGCAGTCCGTGAATTCTGCCAATCACTTCCGAAAACTAAGCAGGTCATGAATATGCATAAGGCTTTGATGCCTATGGTACCTCTGGCGGTTCAGTTGGTAGAAACGGATTCAGTTGGGTGACTTTTTTTGTCGGGGTCCGTCAACCCAACTCATCCAAGAAAAAGGAAACCATTTTTAGCCGTTCTTGCTGTCTGGGAGGGAAGAGCAGGAGAGACCATGGTTCACGGGCAACTTTTTTGGGTACTTTTGGTGCAGATTGTCCTTATTTGCTCCACACAAGTAAGTCCTTCTCTGTGTACCTCTGTTCTCAGGTTGATGAAATAGTACTTCAGGTGAGTGTATCTACATTATGTTATTCTCATGGATTTATTGTTGTGGAATCAACTAGCAGAATGTCCAGATTCTAGTTGGTCTAGTCATGCAAGAGAATTTGTTCTAATACTGAAACAAATCAAAGGATGATCATTTCATTTTTGTAGCTGGGTGACTGTGACTGAGCATACAGTATTTACTTACATCATGTACTCACTGGGTACTCACTGGGTACACACTGGTTGAATCAACGCTGTTTCCACATCATTTCAATGAAATGCCGTTGGAACCTAAATGTAATAGATGTAGAATTGATGTCTGCCCAGTGGGTAGCTACTATCACATGGATTGAACACATTTCTCAGAACAAAGGGTATTTGCTTCAGTTGTGTCTTATGTTTGCTTTGCTATGGCAGTTATGCACCTGTTATTCCTTGAATGAATTATTATTGGCTAAGCCTAATGGAGACTTCTGCTTCTCCTTCATTTTCAGACATACAGTATGTCCCATACAGATGTATGTTCATTATGTATAGCAATAATATCCATAGCTGATTGCATTGTTTGACCGTCTCTTTGTCCAGAGGGCCTCGGGCCCCGTCGGCCCTCCAGGACCTGCAGGTGTCCCAGGAATTGATGGTGTCGCTGTAAGTTCTCTCCTCTATTAACTTGAATTATCTTCCAAATGATAAAGAGCATTATCACAACTCATCTTCATAATTATGTGATTATATGATTTGAATGGTGGGCGAGCACAACCCTTTTTACAAACATAACCAGCTGCATACTGAAGAGTTGGAATTAGACCAATTATGTATAAACACATATGTATACATTTGTGAATATATATAGATATATATTTATATATTTATCTATGCATTTCACATGTAGGCCTTTTTCTATTTCAGGGTGAGAGGGGAGACGACGGAGAGGATGGCCCTGCTGTAATTATAAACTTTTCATTTTTTTCTTCTGTTAACACAATACGATGTCATTATCATCTAGTAATTCTGATGTATTTGACTGTCAGTATGTTGTTGTTGTTCTGCTTTCTATTGTGGTTGTGTTGTTAGGGTCCTGATGGAGATGCAGGTAAACTAGGCTCAGCCGGGTTGCCAGGTGTGCCCGGGGCTGATGTGAGTATCCTGTTTCAAATCATTCATCCTTTGCCTTCAATTTCCTGTTTGTCGTCATTGGCACCTTTTTTTGTCATCTTTGATGATAGCAATAGTGAACTAGTCATGATGACTGTCATACTCAGGTTATAGCAGCAGTACAGTAGCTAGGGGGTGGAACTTCTCAATATGTGCACCTTCTACCCTTAAAATTATTATCTTGCTCCATCAACGTGTTGAGGTGGTGGTAATGACCCCTTCTTTACCCAAGAGAGGAGCCAATCAATCTTTACCCAAGAGAGGAGCCAATCAATCTTTACCCAAGAGAAGAGCCAATCAATCTTTACCCAAGAGAAGAGCCAATCAATCTTTACCCAAGAGAGGAGCCAATCAATCTTTACCCAAGAGAGGAGCCAATCAATCTTTACCCAAGAGAGGAGCCAATCAATCTTTACCCAAGAGAAGAGCCAATCAATCTTTACCCAAGAGAAGAGCCAATCAATCTTTACCCAAGAGAAGAGCCAATCAATCTTTACCCAAGAGAAGAGCCAATCAATCTTTACCCAAGAGAGGAGCCAATCAATCTTTACCCAAGAGAGGAGCCAATCAATCTTTACCCAAGAGAAGAGCCAATCAATCTTTACCCAAGAGAGGAGCCAATCAATCTTTACCCAAGAGAGGAGCCAATCAATCTTTACCCAAGAGAGGAGCCAATCAATCTTTACCCAAGAGAAGAGCCAATATATCTTTACCCAAGAGAGGAGCCAATCAGAGAAAAATGTGAAGAATTTTCAAGCAGGCCAAATATATATATATTAACCTTTATAGTAACCTTTATTTAACTAGGCAAGTCAGTTAAGAATAAATTATTACATACAATGACGGCCTACACCGGCCAAACCTGGACGACGCTGGGCCTATTGTGCGCGGCCCTATGGGACTCCCAATCACGGCCGGTGGTGATACAGCCTGGATTCAAACCAGGGTGTCTGTAGTGATGCCTCTAGCACTGAGATGCAGTGCCTCAGACCGCTGAACCAGGGTGTCTGTAGAGATGCCTCTAGCACTGAGATGCAGTGCCTCAGACCGCTGAACCAGGGTGTCTGTAGAGATGCCTCTAGCACTGAGATGCAGTGCCTCAGACCGCTGAACCAGGGTGTCTGTAGAGATGCCTCTAGCACTGAGATGCAGTGCCTCAGACCGCTGCGCCACTCGGGAGCAAAGAAAAGGCTAAGAATCTGACAGTTTCCTTTGTAACACAACAGTCTCTTTGTTCAGGCAGAGAGAAGGAAGGCCTGCACTTAATTAACTGTAGCTTCCATCCAAATTGGAGGGAGAAAAGAGGGTTAGGAAAACACTCGTAGGATATTAGTTTGTACTGATATCCTAAAGCATACTATTAAGTGTACATGATCCATGTATCACTTTGTACGCAGTTTGCATTTCAGTCACACTTCTGCTGTAGGTTCACAAAGTGACTGTAGTAGGTTTATAGAGGGTGAATTAAGGCATACGGATGAGATATCAAACATTAGGAACACCTTCCTAATATGGAGTTCCCCCCTTTTGCCAGTACTGCCCCTACTTGTCAGGGCATGGACTCTACAAGATGTCCAAAGCGTTCCACAGGGTTGACTCCAATGCTTCCCACAGTTGTGTCAAGTTGGCTGGATGTCCTTTGGCTGGTGGACCATTCTTGATACACACAGGAAACTGTTGAGAGTGAAAAAGCCAGCAGTGTTGCAGTTCTTGACACAAACCGGTGCGCCTGGCACCTACTACCATACCCTGTTCAAAGGCACTTCAATATGTCGTCTTGCCCATTCACCCTCTGAATGGTACACATAGACAATCCATGTTTCAGTTGTCTCAAGGCTTAAAAGTCCTTCTTTGACCTGCCTCCTCCCCTTCATCTACACTGATGGAAGTGGATTTAACAAGTGACATCAATAAAGGATTGTACCTTTGACCTGGATTGACCTGGTCAGTCTATGTAATGGAAAGAGCAGGTGTTCTTCATGTTTTTATACTCAGTGTACATGGATATTGTTGTTTGTGTCCAGAAAATGATTGCTGTGAAGTGTTTTTTTTATTATTTTGCCAATATTTTTTCTCACGTCCATAAAGCCTTAGTGAAACAGTACCCAGCAGTGTTTGTGCTGTGGGTGTCTCCAGTCCCAGTTGGATCCTCAGGCTGCTGTGGAATGATACCTGTCAATGGGGCTTGTTTGAGTTGGACCAGAGGAATGTGGGTTAGGGTTAACCACTCTCCCAGTAACTGTCTCAGAGAGATGTCTCAGTTTGTCTCAGATGCTCTGTAGTGTCCTGACCGTGGTGTCTGTGGAGATAATTCCTATTCCAGACTAGATGCCATCATCTATTCAAACTAAACATGATCTATCTTAAATCAATATAATCCAAGGAAGCGTTTGTTGAAACTATTTAGAAAATGCCAACCTCAGTCAGAGAATGGAGATGAGCATGTATTTCAGAGCTTTGCCATTCTGTCAAGCTGTGCTGGAAAGTACTGGATACAGGTTTCTGCTAATGCACAGTATCTACCGATTCATTCATTGTGGGTGGGGCATCGTTTAGCCCTGCCCACATACACACGCCTACTTCTGAGCTCCTCCCACTCCATTAGCTGTGTGACATACGCAACTTTTTTGTGACATCATGTACATATACAGCTGGAATTATTATGAGATTAGGAAGATTTAAAGCACACCTTAAAGTTGGTAAAGTTGCAAAAACATTTCTTAGAGAAAGATATTTTGTTATGATCGCTTATGAAAAGGTAACTAACTCTTATGGTTTTCTAGCGTACAGCTGATCTCCTACTGACGTTGGACAACATTTCTGTCTTTGTTGTGATGGATTAGTGAAGCCTGGTCTCTCTCTCCTCTCTTCCTGTCTCTGCAGGGTTTGACTGGTCCTACTGGAGACGAAGGTCCCGATGGTCCCCTTGGACAGAAAGTGAGTAACTAATCACTAATGAGCCCTTTAATGTTTCTGCTTCATAGACTCTCAGACAGTCTGTTCCCAGATGTGTTGGTGCTGTCTTGTCCATTCCTTTGGTCATTGTCACACCAGACAGTACAATCAGATCTGGGCCCAGGGTAACTCTCAGCCGGGTGACTGAGCCAAGCTGCTGACCGTCCATTCGCCCACTGTGTTGGCAGGCAAGACAGCAGGAATTACAATTACAACGCGTAAAGCAATTCCTCATGACAAATGAGCTTTAATCCCTGATCCCTGATCCCTCCCTGCCAGAGTTCTGGGTAATCTCCGTGGGGAACCAGGCCCAAGCATCATAGTCGTGTTCATTAGGAAAAGCAAGGAAAACATTTTTAAAACGTTTTGCAACGGAGAACAAAATGAGAGTTTCTTATTGGACGAATTCACTAAGTCCCTCCCAATTTTTTTCCTTCATTTTGGTGCATAATGAACAGGACCCAAGCCTTGGGGGAACATTTGCTGGGCCAAGTGCACCCTGCATGGCTCAGGTTCTCAGTCACAGGATTAAACTGAAAGAATGTTAATTCAGTCTGTGAAGTCTCTAGTTAAGTAATTACTCAGACGGCTTCATTTGTCTAAGAAGGAAATTGTCCAGAATATTTGGTGGTCAAAAGTGTCAAAAGGATACGGAGTAGGATCCTGTTGGTCTGTGTTTCTGATGAGATGAAAGCATGTCTTTATGGAGAAATACTTTGTTTTCCACATACATAGTTTGTTGAGTCTCTAGTTAATGATTTTACTCAGATGCCTTCATTTGTCTAAGAAGGAAAAGAAATTGTCGAGAATATTACAGCACAGGAACCAAACAGCTGCAGAATTTAGTTGGTGTGTGTTTAGTGTGTGTTTAGTGTGTGTTTAGTGTATGTTTGGTGTGTGTTTGGTGTGTGTTTGGTGTGTGTTTGGTGTGTGTTTAGTGTGTGTTTGGTGTGTGTTTAGTGTGTGTTTGGTGTGTGTTTGGTGTGTGTTTGGTGTGTGTTTAGTGTGTGTTTGGAACAGTCGCTAGACTATTACAGTATAAGAATACAAGTTGTGTGAATATATGCAACAGAGGCTTTTATCCAAAGCATCTTAGAGTTTTAGTATGTGTCTGTGGTCCTGGTGGAAATAGGAAAGAATACTGAATTCTGTTTGTGTTTACATGACAAGCTAAAAACATGTCTTTATGGGGAAAATACTTGTATGTCTTCTACATGCATAGTTTGCTTTGGGTGCTGGATGGGGGATGATTAACTCACAGTATATATTAGATATTCTCTTTACTGTTGTCTCATGTTCACTGTGTTTTCAAACTGACATGCTATTTTACTTTGTTTCAGGGTGAACCCGGGAAACCAGGACCTCGTGGACTAGCTGTGAGTTACATCATTCTCTATGAACCACTCATTCATTAGTGGAATCAGTCCATACTGAAGACTCAGAGGGCCCAGCTATAGAGCATTCTGCTTTCTCACATCACATGAAACATAGCTTCTAAGGCTTATTAATGAAGCCTTCATAGAGCCTTCATAGAGCCTTCATAGAGCCTATAAAAATGCTGTAGTATCTTATGTCATTGACTCATCTGGTGCTTCTGTTTTCCTCCATAGGGCGTTGGAGACGATGGACCCCCTGTTAGTATTTTACAGTATTATTAATTACACATTCACACATGACACACGTATTACATCTTTATGGTACAGTATCTAGTAAAATGTCGTTCATATTAGTCATGGTAAGATACCTTTGATGCATTCGGAAGACATATTGTTGAAAAACTTTCAAAACTATGAAAAATGCAATAACAACAAAAAAGTATATGATAAATTTGTACAAAGTCATAATTTTCAGTGAATTAATAGGTGTTTCTCTGAACAGGGACCCCCGGGGCCAGGAGGACTTCCAGGTGATTTGGGAAAAGGTGGACCCCCTGTGAGTATCAGTTACAGACCCTCATAACCTAATGATCCTCATCACCTAACGATCCTCATCACCTAACAATCCCCTTGCCTTAATGATCCCCATGAACTAACGATCCTCATCACCTAACGATCCTCATCACCTAACGATCAACAGCTAATGGGGATCCTTAATAAATACAAATACCTAAACGATCCTCATCACCTCACACTCCTCATCACCTAACGATCCTCATCACCTAACGATCCTCATCACCTAACGATCCTCATCACCTCACACTCCTCATGACCTAACGATCCTCATCACCTCACACTCCTCATCACCTAATGATCCTCATCACCTAACGATCCTCATCACCTCACACTCCTCATGACCTAACGATCCTCATCACCTCACACTCCTCATCACCTAACAATCTTCATCACCTAACGATCCTCAGGACATATAGATCCTCATAGATCCTCTGTCCACATAGTGATTCCCTATGTAGACAGAGCTTGAATTGGGCCGAACAGACCGGTGCTTTTCTCCTGCTTGATTTCTGTCAGGTGAAAATAAACAGTACTGGACCCTAAAATCCTGAGTACCAGCTCCTATTTCAGTCCACTTCAAGCACTGCATGTAGATAGTTTGGGAGCTGGCGTCTTAGTGCCAAATATGGCTGATTGGATGTGCAGCATACAAGGCTGCTGAGGGGAGGATGCCTCATAATAACGGCTGGAACGGAGTGAATGGAATGGCATCAAACGCCTGGAAACCATGTGATTGATGTATTTGATACCGTTCCACTAATACCGCTCCAGCTCGTCCTCCCCAATTAAGGTGCCACCAACTTCCTGTGATGTACAGTACCTCCTCTGTCAGGAACGTCAATCAAAAGGTGAATGAAAATGGACCATCCCTGTTTGTTTGATCTGCTTTCTATGTCCGTTACCACAGGGTGCTATGGGAGTGAGAGGACCAACAGGACCTGGTGGATCAGTAGGGCCGAGAGTGAGTAGTACATCTGTGGATCAGCAGGGCCTAGAGTGAGTAGTACATCTGTGGATCAGCAGGGCCTAGAATGAGTAGTACATCTGTGGATCAGCAGGGCCGAGAGTGAGTAGTACATCTGTGGATCAGTAGGGCCAAGAGTGAGTAGTACATCTGTGTAGGGCAGTAGTAGTACATCTGTGGATCAGCAGGGCCTAGAATGAGTAGTACATCTGTGGATCAGCAGGGCCTAGAATGAGTAGTACATCTGTGGATCAGCAGGGTAGAATGAGTACATCTGTGGATCAGCAGGGCCTAGAATGAGTAGTACATCTGTGGATCAGCAGGGCCTAGAGGGTGAGTGGTACATCTGTGGATCAGCAGGGCCTAGAATGAGTAGTACATCTGTGGATCAGCAGGGCCTAGAGTGAGTAGTACATCTGTGGATCAGCAGGGCCTAGAGTGAGTAGTACATCTGTGGATCAGTAGGGCCTAGAGTGAGTGGTACATCTGTGGATCAGCAGGGCCTAGAGTGAGTAGTACATCTGTGGATCAGCAGGGCCTAGAATGAGTAGTACATCTGTGGATCAGCAGGGCCTAGAGTGAGTAGTACATCTGTGGATCAGCAGGGCCTGTGGAGTGAGGGTAGTACATCTGTGGATCAGCAGGGCCTAGAATGAGTAGTACATCTGTGGATCAGCAGGGCCTAGAGTGAGTAGTACATCTGTGGATCAGCAGGGCCTAGGTGAGTAGTACATCTTGGATCAGCAGGGCCTAGAGTGAGTAGTACATCTGTGGATCAGCAGGGCCTAGAGTGAGTAGTACATCTGTGGATCAGCAGGGCCTAGAGTGAGTAGTACATCTGTGGATCAGCAGGGCCTAGAGTGAGTAGTACATCTGTGGATCAGCAGGGCCTAGAGTGAGTAGTACATCTGTGGATCAGCAGGGCCTAGAGTGAGTAGTACATCTGTGGATCAGCAGGGCCTAGAGTGAGTAGTACATCTGTGGATCAGTAGGGCCTAGAGTGAGTGGTACATCTGTGGATCAGCAGGGCCTAGAGTGAGTGGTACATCTGTGGATCAGCAGGTACATCATCTGTGGATCAGCAGGGCCTAGAATGAGTAGTACATCTGTGGATCAGCAGGGCCTAGAGTGAGTAGTACATCTGTGGATCAGCAGGGCCTAGAGTGAGTAGTACATCTGTGGATCAGCAGGGCCTAGAGTGAGTAGTACATCTGTGGATCAGTAGGGCCTAGAGTGAGTAGTACATCGAACACAGAGTAGTACGTTGAACAGTCATCTACTCTTCCTAATCAACTGATTAACAATTCTCAAAATGATGTGTTTTTCAGGGTGCAGCAGGGATGCAGGATTTGAGTGCCGAGCTGGTAAGACTTTGTTCGTTCAAGTTCACACAATTCAGTGCCTGGCATTACACGTATGAGTGATAATCTGACCCTGTTGATTTATCCTGCTGCTGCTTAGTGCCCTGGTGCCTGTCCACCTGGGACACCTGGTCATCCCGGCCTCCCTGGCATGAAGGTGAGTCAAGGGTCAAGGGTCAGGGGCCAAGGAGAGTGCATGCCCTCACTAGTGTATCATATGAAGTTATGTAATGGATAAACGTTCTCAGTGGTGTGCTAGGAAGGGCATTGGAACATAGCCAGTGGTGTATTGATAGCTTGGTCTCATAAGTTATCATATATTGTGCTAATGGTAACCATAGCTGCTTCAACCTACAGCCTCACAGAAGTCATTGGTTTAAATTTATTCTATTGTCTTCACAGTTAGTATAATGATAGTCTAACAGTGATATGTGATAGAGATTGGGGAGGGTGTTTAAGCTTCATGTTCCTCTGTTTTCTAGGGTCACAAAGGAGTAAAAGGGGAAGGAGGAGAGCCTGGGAAACAAGGGCACAAGGTAAGGGCTTACATTTTTGACACATTCAGAGAACTGAACAAAAACCTACACGGCATTAAAATGACATGGTCCAGAACTAGGTTTAGTCTGTTTCTTGGAAAACCAGACCAGATGTTTCCATGACATAAAATAAGCTTGGAGCTTTGTAGCTCCTCGGGTCTCATTGCTTCATGTGATGCGTCATAAGATCAGCTTTACATCTTGACTGACCAAGATATTCAGATTAGACATTACAAGAAATACTCTCACTGCTACTTCTTAGCTGTCAGCGTCCAGCCTGTGATCCATGTGGTCAGGGCCTGATATCCATCCGGTCAGGGCCTGATATCCATCCAGTCAGGGCCTGAGATCCATGCAGTCAGGGCCTGAGATCCATGTGGTCAGGGCCTGTGATCCATGCAGTCAGAGCCTGTGATCCATGCAGTCAGGGCCTGAGATCCATGCAGTCAGGGCCTGAGATCCATGCAGTCAGGGCCTGAGATCCATGCAGTCAGGGCCTGTGATCCATGCAGTCAGGGCCTGAGATCCATGCGGTCAGGGCCTGTGATCCATGCGGTCAGGGCCTGTGATCCATGCGGTCAGGGCCTGTGATCCATGCGGTCAGGGCCTGTGATCCATGCGGTCAGGGCCTGTGATCCATGCGGTCAGGGCCTGTGATCCATGCGGTCAGGGCCTGTGATCCATGCGGTCAGGGCCTGTGATCCATGCAGTCAGGGCCTGTGATCCATGCAGTCAGGGCCTGTGATCCATGCAGTCAGGGCCTGTGATCCATGCGGTCAGGGCCTGTGATCCATGCGGTCAGGGCCTGTGATCCATGCGGTCAGGGCCTGTGATCCATACAGTCAGGGCCTGAGATCCATGCAGTCAGGGCCTGAGATCCATGCAGTCAGGATCTCTACCTGCTATAGGATCTCTGCCTGCTATAGGATCTCTACCTGCTATAGGATCTCTGCCTGCTATAGTATCTCTACTTGCTATAGCATCTCTACCTGCTATAGGATCTCTACCTGCTATAGGATCTCTGCCTGCTATAGTGTCTCTACATGCTATAGGATCTCTACCTGCTTATAGGATCTCTGCCTGCTATAGGATCTCTATCTGCTATAGGATCTCTACCTGCTATAGGATCTCTGCACAACATAAACCTCACACTTTTTCATATTTTTGCCTCATTTCATTTAGAAAGGCTGTGAGTGATATGTTGCCTGAAAGTAAACTATTTCCATGTCTGCGTCCCCAATGACACCTCATTCCCTACATAATGCTCTACTTATGAACACAGCCCTATGGGCCCTGGTCAAAAGTAGAGCACTTTATAGGGATTAGGGTTTGATTTGGGACGCAGACCATGTTAGTGATGCAGGGGTTATGGTTGATGTGGAATGCCATGCTAACACATCCACACTCAGCCCTGTAATGGTTCCATACATCCATATATAAGGAAATAAGTTCAGTTCTATACCCAAGTCACTTCATCACCTAGTGGCCTATAACTCCATTCACTGTCTGTCTGTCTGGATTCAAGACTCCATGTATCCATATGGACTGTAAATGACTTTCTCCATGTATAGAATTCAGCCTTGCTTAGTGGCTCTATTGAAGGGTGTCTGGTGTAGAACATGCATGCTTTTCACTCACAAGTCAAAGTGTGTAGTCTCTGACAGCTGACAGCACTCACACCTTTGGCAATGTGATCAGTGGTAGAGTCCATTTCATTGAAACGTGTGTCATGTATCTGAGTCAACGAGGCTGTAGGAACATTGATTTAAAGTCCATGGGAGTTGTTTTGCGGCCATTAAAGTTGTTTTGAAACAGCTTACATTTGAAATCCGTCTTTCTATCCTCCTATAAATGTACCTACTTATGTTTTAATGTCTCTGTCATACGCAGCTGTTCATCTTACTGATGTCTGCATGTTTACCTCTCTCTTTCTAGGGTGAAGAGGGTGACCAGGGAACCACAGGGGACCTCGGATCCCAGGGCCCAACGGTTTGATACTCTCATTAACCTACCTTTAACAGATAATATAACAGACTGTCTGTAGTGATAATATAACAGACTGTCTGTAGTGATAATATAACAGACTGTCTTTAGTGATACTATAACAGACTGTCTGTAGTGATAATATAACAGACCGTCTGTAGTGATAATATAACAGACCGTCTGTAGTGATAATATAACAGACCGTCTGTAGTGATAATATAACAGACTGTCTGTAGTGATAATATAACAGACTGTCTGTAGTGATAATATAACAGACTGTCTGTAGTGATAATATAACAGACTGTCTGTAGTGATAATATAACAGACTGTCTGTAGTGATAATATAACAGACTGTCTGTAGTGATAATATAACAGACTGTCTATGGTGATAATATAACAGACTGTCTGTAGTGATAATATAACAGACTGTCTGTAGTGATAATATAACAGACTGTCTGTAGTGATAATATAACAGACTGTCTGTAGTGATAATATAACAGACTGTCTGTAGTGATAATATAACAGACTGTCTGTAGTGATAATATAACAGACTGTCTGTAGTGATAATATAACAGACTGTCTGTAGTGATAATATAACAGACTGTCTGTAGTGATAATATAACAGACTGTCTGTAGTGATAATATAACAGACTGTCTGTAGTGATAATATAACAGACTGTCTGTAGTGATAATATAACAGACTGTCTGTAGTGATAATATAACAGACTGTCTGTAGTGATAATATAACAGACTGTAGTGATAATATAACAGACTGTCTGTAGTGATAATATAACAGACTGTCTGTATAACAGACTGTCTGATAATATAACAGACTGTCTGTAGTGATAATATAACAGACTGTCTGTAGTGATAATATAACAGACTGTCTATGGTGATAATATAACAGACTGTCTGTAGTGATAATATAACAGACTGTCTGTAGTGATAATAGACAGACTGTCTATGATGATAATATAACAGACTGTCTGTAGTGATAATATAACAGACTGTCTATGGTGATAATAGACAGACTGTCTGTAGTGATAATATAACAGACTGTCTGTGGTGATAATAGACAGACTGTCTGTAGTGATAATATAACAGACTGTCTGTAGTGATAATATAACAGACTGTCTGTAGTGATAATATAACAGACTGTCTATGGTGATAATATAACAGACTGTCTGTAGTGATAATATAACAGACTGTCTGTAGTGATAATAGAACAGACTGTCTGTAGTGATAATAGAACAGACTGTCTATGGTGACAGTTAGTGACAGTTTGTCTTTCTGCTGTTGTGTGATTCCAGGGTCCTCAGGGAATCAGAGGCTCCACTGGAATGATGGGGCCCAAAGGTGGACTGGTAAGAGTCACTCTTTGAAGTTAATTGTATTTCAATCCTCTCTGTCATCTTAATGCTAATATAGCCCTGGTGTTGTGACAGGGAGCACGAGGACATGATGGAGATCCAGGTCCCCAGGGTGTTGAAGGAGCCACTGTAAGTATTCTCCCATAATCCCCTTCTCCTGTTCATTATGATTTCACTAATGTTAGACCTCTGGAAAGGTGAGTGTTTCAGGAATACAGCACTGTGTTGTGTTCTCAATGAAGGACCTGATTAAACATCTGTAAAAAGGTTTTGTCTTACAATATGTTGATGCTGTCTCTTGTTAGGGTGACCAAGGCCAGAGGGGCGTGATGGGCGAGTTTGGTCCTAAAGGTGATGAGGTGGGTTTCAGAGTAAAAAATACACCTACCATGGTTTCACATGGACAAATTGATTCTTGTCTTTAGTCACTGTCTGGGGTGGTGGTGATGGTGTAATGCTGATGCCGTGATTGGTTCCTTATCCTATTGTGTTGTTATCTAGGGATCTCAAGGTGGAAGAGGAATCACAGGTCTTCCTGGGCCCAAGGGAAAGGGTGTAAGTATTACTGTGACTATTGTATCACAGCATTAACAATCAGTCTTGGCGGTGGAAAATGTAAGCATATCCTGTCTGTTGTGTGTTCATAGACTCTTAGAATCATTTAAGCCACAGAACCATTCATAGAACCATAGAACCTTCTTGGAACATTAACACTTGTCATGGAATAATTGTCGTGGTTCTTTTTTCATGTCTAGGGTTTGTCAGGAGTGGATGGCCGTGAAGGTATTCCTGGATTGCCAGGTGGAAAGGTATGGATAGGATCGACTGTAAGATGTTTAGATGCATCATTCTAGTTTTGCTGTGCCCTCTCATAGGTCTACAGTGATTATTTTCTGCAGCGATTTCTATTGGCTTGGCAATGGAGATCACAGCATTCTGAAAAGTCTACTATAAAATGGTATTCATACTGTTTGAACGGAGGAATCAGCAGGAGTTGTCAAATCAAGTTAGGATTACAACTGTGATGTCAAAAGTTCATCTTAACTCACATAACTCTCTTTCTCCACAGGGCACCATTGGCAAGGCTGGGTCTCCAGGGGAGGTGGGGCTTCAGGGACTTCCTGTAAGTATGACCTTTGACCTCACACTAACAGGTGTTCTGATTGGTTGCGCCTGTGTAATCCTCCTCAGCCTCCCGTATTCTAATCCTGATGTGAAATAACACAATAATAATAACAGGAGATAATTGTTTCTGATTGACAACCACCATTGTGTAGGTTCTTTTGCTTTACAAATATTTGAGATTTTCATGTTTTCAACAACATCTTTGAAATGGATAATACATGGATGAGTGGTTTGGTCAGATGTATTCTAGGTATTTACATGATCATTCTTGTTACTGTAGATTGATTTTGATTGACAATGTTGTGTTTCCTCTCTAGGGATTACCTGGTTCTCCTGGCTCTAAAGGAACTGGTGGAGAGAAGGTAGGCATCATAGAGATCCTATTAAAATAGTATTCTAATTCCTAATTCACCCACAATGCACCACTTACATCAATTCATCTACAGCCAATGGGCATTAATTACTCTGTGCCATAAACTCAACCCTTTTGACAAATAGAGCTAATCTATGTCACTGAGGAGCTGCAGCTAGATAAGAGCATGGGTACTGACCTACAGTGAGGGGAAAAAGTATTTGATCCCCTGCTGATTTTGTACGTTTGCCCACTGACAAAGAAATGATCAGTCTATCATTTTAATGGTAGGTTTATTTGAACAGTGAGAGACAGAATAACAACAAAGAAATCCAGAAAAACGCATGTCAAAAATGTTATAAATTGATTTGCATTTTAATGAGGGAAATAAGTATTTGACCCCTCCAAAACATGACTTGGTACTTGATGGCAAAACCCTTGTTGGCAACCACAGAGGTCAGATGTTTCTTGTAGTTGGCCACCAGGATTGCGCACATCTCAGGAGGGATTTTGTCCCACTCCTCTTTGTAGATCTTCTCCAAGTCATTAAGGTTTTGAGGCTGACGTTTGGCAACTCGAACCTTCAGCTCCCTCCACAGATTGTCTATGGGATTAAGGTCTGGAGACTGGCTAGGCCACTCCAGGACCTTAATGTGCTTCTTCTTGAGCCACTCCTTTGTTGCCTTGGCCGTGTGTTTTGGGTCATTGTCATGCTGGAATACCCATCCACGACCCATTTTCAATGCCCTGGCTGAGGGAAGGAGGTTCTCACCCAAGAATTGATGGTACATGGCCCCGTCCATCGTCCCTTTGATGCGGTGAAGTTGTCCTGTCCCCTTAGCAGAAAAACACCCCCAAAGCATAATGTTTCCACCTCCATGTTTGACGGTGGGGATGGTGTTCTTGGGGTAATAGGCAGCATTCCTCCTCCAAACACGGCAAGTTGAGTTGATGCCAAAGAGCTCCATTTTGGTCTCATCTGACCACAACACTTTCACACAGTTGTCCTCTGAATCATTCAGATGTTCATTGGCAAACTTCAGATGGGCATGTATATATGCTTTCTTGAGCAGAGGGACCTTGCGGGCGCTGCTTTCAGTCCTTCACTGCGTAGTGCATTACCAATTGTTTTCTTGGTGATTATGGTCTCAATTGACTTGAGATCATTGACAAGATCCTCCCGTGTAGTTCTGGGCTGATTCCTCACCGTTCTCATGATCATTGCAACTCCACGAGGTGAGATCTTGCATGGAGCTCCAGGCCGAGGGAGATTGACAGTTCTTTTGTGTTTCTTCCATTTGCGAATAATCGTACCAACTGTTGTCACCTTCTCACCAAGCTGCTTGGCGATGGTCTTGTAGCCCATTCCTGCCTTGTGTAGGTCTACAATCTTGTCCCTGACATCCTTGGAGAGCTCTTTGGTCTTGGCCATGATAGAGAGTTTGGAATCTGATTGATTGAAGGCTTCTGTGGACAGGTGTCTGTAAATGCAGGTAACAAAATGAGATCCGGAGCACTCCCTTTAAGAGTGTGCTCCTAATCTCAGCTCGTTACCTGTATAAAAGACAGCTGGGAGCCAGAAATCTTTTTGATTGAGAGGGGTTCAAATACTTATTTCCCTCATTAAAATGCAAATCAATTTATAACATTTTTGACATGCGTTTCTCTGGATTTGTTTGTTGTTATTCTGTCTCTCACTGTTCAAATAAACCTACCATTAAAATGATGATCATTTCTTTGTCAGTGGGCAAACATACAAAATCAGCAGGGGATCAAATACTTTTTCCCTCACTGTAACTGTCCTGACACTGACCTGACTGTCCTGACACTGACCTGACCTGACTGTCCTGACACTGACCTGACTGTCCTGACACTGACCTGACTGTCCTGACACTGACACTGACATGACTGTCCTGACACTGACCTGACTGTCCTGACACTGACCTGACTGTCCTGCCACTGACACTGACATGACTGTCCTGACACTGACCTGACTGTCCTGACACTGACCTGACTGTCCTGACACTGACCTGACTGACACTGACCTGACTGTCCTGACACACTGACACTGACCTGACTGTTCTGACACTGACCTGACTGTCCTGACACTGACCTGACTGTCCTGACACTGACACTGACCTGACTGTCCTGACACCTGACCTGACTGTCCTGACACTGACCTGACCTGACTGTCCTGACACTGACCTGACTGTGACCTGACCTGACTGACCTGACTGTCCTGACACTGACCTGACCTGACACTGACCTGACCACTGACACTGACCTGACTGTCCTGACACTGACCTGACCTGACTGTCCTGACACACTGACCTGACTGTCCTGACACTGACCTGACTGTCCTGACACTGACCTGACTGTCCTGACACTGACCTGACTGTCCTGACACTGACACTGACCTGACCTGACTGTCCTGACACTGACCTGACTGTCCTGACACTGACCTGACTGTCCTGACACTGACCTGACTGTCCTGACACTGACACTGACCTGACACTGACCTGACTGTCCTGACACTGACCTGACTGTCCTGACACACTGACACTGACCTGACTGTCCTGACCTGACCTGACTGTCCTGTCCTGACACTGACCTGACTGTCCTGACACTGACCTGACACTGACCTGACTGTCCTGACACTGACCTGACTGTCCTGACACTGACTGTCCTGACTGTCCTGACACTGTCCTGACTGTCCTGACCTGACTGTCCTGACCTGACTGTCCTGACACTGACCTGACTGTCCTGACCTGACTGTCCTGACACTGACCTGACTGTCCTGACACTGACCTGACCTGACTGTCCTGACACTGACCTGACTGTCCTGACACTGACCTGACTGTCCCGACACTGACCTGACTGTCCTGACACTGACCTGACTTTCCTGACACTGATCTGACTGTCCTGACCCTGACCTGACTGTCCTGACACTGACCTGACTGTCCTGACACTGATCTGACTGTTCTGACACTGACCTGACTGTCCTGACACTGACCTGACTGTCCTGACACTGACCTGACTGTCCTGACCCTGACCTGATATACTTCATCTCAGACACACAGAACTAAGTTGTGGGAGCAAAAGATTCTACAATGGGGATGGAATCAGGGCGGTAGCTCCACCCCCTTCTCTCTGTAAGTTTCGGGCAAGTCTACGGGCCAAATGTCCAAAATCAGTGATGAAAAAATCTGCACATTGGACACAGTTCCTTGTTAGTTGTGGCATCCCAGTCTGTTGACAGACACTACGATACCATCCTATGGTACGTGTATCTGTCCACGAGAGATTATGACACTAAACTCTGTTTCTGTTGCTCTATTTCAGGGTAGCTCTGGAGAGGCAGGTCTTCTTGGAACAATAGGATCTGCTGGTAAAACAGTAAGTCCAAATCAAATCCAAGTTGATTTAAAATGCATTTCAAGTTGTCCATCCAGTAACAACCTGTTCACTGTGATGTCTCTGTGTAGGGAGAGCAAGGCAAAGCAGGAGGTCTAGGACCCATTGGACCCATTGGTGGACCGGTGAGTATCCTGTCATTTATTATATTTCCCAGCAGGCAAAGCTGTTTTTATGACGCCATCACAACCAGATTACAACTGGTAGTAATTGGGTTACAATGATGTCGGTGATGTCAATGCAACCAGTTTTGCCCTCTGGGTTCCATTTTAATGTCCTTTATCGTGCATTAATGTGTAATAAAACAAACCTCTTCTTCTCTCTTGTAATTCCCTTTGACACCTCTCTAGGGAGACAGCGGAGTACAAGGACCAGCCGGTCCACCGGGCAAACCAGGGGCCAGGGTGAGTTATTGTTGTTGTTGTTGTCTGATTGCTGTGTGATGCTGTGTGTCTTTGTGTCAGGTATAATATAAGGATTAATAAAAGGAAACATACTTTGTAACAACGACTCAATGATGACAAAGGTAGGCTGGAACACCAAGATGTTTGAGAGAGAGAGAGAGAGAGAGAGAGAGAGAGAGAGAGAGAGAGAGAGAGAGAGAGAGAGAGAAGATGAAGAATGAGAAAAAGAAGAGAAAGAGAGGGGGAGGGGGTCCTGGCTGTGGTTACAGAGAGTGAGGACCTGGCTGTGGTTACAGAGAGTGGACCTGGCTGTGGTTACAGAGAGTGAGGACCTGGCTGTGGTTACAGAGAGTGTGGACCTGGCTGTGGTTACAGAGAGTGGGGACCTGGCTGTGGTTACAGAGAGTGGGGACATGGCTGTGGTTACAGAGAGTGAGGACCTGGCTGTGGTTACAGAGAGTGGGGACCTGGCTGTGGTTACAGAGAGTGGGGACCTGGCTGTGGTTACAGAGAGTGGGGACCTGGCTGTGGTTACAGAGAGTGGGGGGGATGGCTGTGGTTACAGACCTGGCTGTGAGGACCTGGCTGTGGTCACAGAGTGTGGACCTGGCTGTGGTTACAGAGTGGGGACCTGGCTGTGGTTACAGAGAGTGGGGACCTGGCTGTGGTTACAGAGAGTGGGGACCTGGCTGTGGTTACAGAGAGTGGACCTGGCTGTGGTTACAGAGAGTGGGGACCTGGCTGTGGTTACAGAGAGTGGGACCTGGCTGTGGTTACAGAGAGTGGGGACCTGGCTGTGGTTACAGAGAGTGTGGACCTGGCTGTGGTTACAGAGAGTGTGGACCTGGCTGTGGTTACAGAGAGTGGGGACCTGGCTGTGGTTACAGAGAGTGGGGACCTGGCTGTGGTTACAGAGAGTGGGGACCTGGCTGTGGTTGTGTGGACCTGGCTGTTACAGAGAGTGAGGACCTGGCTGTGGTTACAGAGAGTGGGGACCTGGCTGTGGTTACAGAGAGTGAGGACCTGGCTGTGGTTACAGAGAGTGGGGACCTGGCTGTGGTTACAGAGAGTGTGGACCTGGCTGTGGTTACAGAGAGTGGGGACCTGGCTGTGGTTACAGAGAGTGGGGACCTGGCTGTGGTTACAGAGTGGGGACCTGGCTGTGGTTACAGAGAGTGGGGACCTGGCTGTGGTTACAGTGGGTGCTGGACCTGGCTGTGGTTACAGAGAGTGTGGACCTGGCTGTGGTTACAGAGAGTGGGGACCTGGCTGTGGTTACAGAGAGTGGGGACCTGGCTGTGGTTACAGAGAGTGTGGACCTGGCTGTGGTTACAGAGAGTGGGGACCTGGCTGTGGTTACAGAGAGTGGGGACCTGGCTGTGGTTACAGAGAGTGACCTGGCTGTGGACCTGGCTGTGGTTACAGAGTGGGGACCTGGCTGTGGTTACAGAGAGTGTGGACCTGGCTGTGGTTACAGAGAGTGGGGACCTGGCTGTGGTTACAGAGAGTGGGACCTGGCTGTGGTTACAGAGAGTGTGGACCTGGCTGTGGTTACAGAGAGAGTGGACCTGGCTGTGGTTACAGAGAGTGTGGACCTGGCTGTGGTTACAGAGTGGGGACCTGGCTGTGGTTACAGAGAGTGGACCTGGCTGTGGTTACAGAGAGTGGGGACCTGGCTGTGGTTACAGAGAGTGGGGACCTGGCTGTGGTTACAGAGAGTGGACCTGGCTGTGGTTACAGAGAGTGGGGACCTGGCTGTGGTTACAGAGAGTGGGGACCTGGCTGTGGTTACAGAGAGTGGGGACCTGGCTGTGGTTACAGAGAGCTGTGGGACCTGGCTGGCTGTGGTTACAGAGAGTGGGGACCTGGCTGTGGTTACAGAGAGTGGGGACCTGGCTGTGGTTACAGAGTGGGGACCTGGCTGTGGTTACAGAGACCTGGCTGTGGTTACAGAGGTGGACCTGGCTGTGGTTACAGAGAGTGGGGACCTGGCTGTGGTTACAGAGGGGGACCTGGCTGTGGTTACAGAGAGGGGGACCTGGCTGTGGTTACAGAGAGTGTGGACCTGGCTGTGGTTACAGAGAGTGGGGACCTGGCTGTGGTTACAGAGAGTGGGGACCTGGCTGTGGTTACAGAGAGTGAGGACCTGGCTGTGGTTACAGAGAGTGTGGACCTGGCTGTGGTTACAGAGAGTGGACCTGGCTGTGGTTACAGAGAGTGGACCTGGCTGTGGTTACAGAGAGTGGGGACCTGGCTGTGGTTACAGAGAGTGGGGACCTGGCTGTGGTTACAGAGAGTGGGGACCTGGCTGTGGTTACAGAGAGTGGGGACCTGGCTGTGGTTACAGAGAGTGGGGACCTGGCTGTGGTTACAGAGGGGACCTGGCTGTGGTTACAGAGAGTGGGGACCTGGCTGTGGTTACAGAGAGTGGGGACCTGGCTGTGGTTACAGAGTGGGGACCTGGCTGTGGTTACAGAGAGTGGGGACCTGGCTGTGGTTACAGAGAGTGTGGACCTGGCTGTGGTTACAGAGAGTGGGGACCTGGCTGTGGTTACAGAGTGGGGACCTGGCTGTGGTTACAGAGAGTGGGGACCTGGCTGTGGTTACAGAGTGAGGACCTGGCTGTGGTTACAGAGAGTGTGGACCTGGCTGTGGTACAGAGAGGGACCTGGCTGTGGTTACAGAGAGTGGACCTGGCTGTGGTTACAGAGAGTGGGGACCTGGCTGTGGTTACAGAGAGTGTGGACCTGGCTGTGGTTACAGAGAGTGTGGACCTGGCTGTGGTTACAGAGAGTGGGGACCTGGCTGTGGTTACAGAGAGTGTGGACCTGGCTGTGGTTACAGAGAGTGTGGACCTGGCTGTGGTTACAGAGAGTGTGGACCTGGCTGTGGTTACAGAGAGTGTGGACCTGGCTGTGGTTACAGAGAGTGGGGACCTGGCTGTGGTTACAGAGAGTGGGGACCTGGCTGTGGTTACAGAGGGGGACCTGGCTGTGGTTACAGAGAGTGGGGACCTGGCTGTGGTTACAGAGAGTGGGACCTGGCTGTGGTTACAGAGAGTGGGGACCTGGCTGTGGTTACAGAGAGTGGGGACCTGGCTGTGGTTACAGAGAGTGGGGACCTGGCTGTGGTTACAGAGAGTGGACCTGGCTGTGGTTACAGAGAGTGGGGACCTGGCTGTGGTTACAGAGAGTGGGGACCTGGCTGTGGTTACAGAGTGTGGACCTGGCTGTGGTTACAGAGTGGGGACCTGGCTGTGGTTACAGAGGCTGGGGACCTGGCTGTGGTTACAGAGGGGACCTGGCTGTGGTTACAGAGAGTGGACCTGGCTGTGGTTACAGAGAGTGGGGACCTGGCTGTGGTTACAGAGAGTGGACCTGGCTGTGGTTACAGAGAGGGGACCTGGCTGTGGTTACAGAGAGTGGGGACCTGGCTGTGGTTACAGAGAGTGTGGACCTGGCTGTGGTTACAGAGAGTGGGGACCTGGCTGTGGTTACAGAGAGTGGGGACCTGGCTGTGGTTACAGAGAATGGGGACCTGGCTGTGGTTACAGAGAGTGTGGACCTGGCTGTGGTTACAGAGAGTGGGGACCTGGCTGTGGTTACAGAGAGTGGGGACCTGGCTGTGGTTACAGAGAGTGGGGACCTGGCTGTGGTTACAGAGAGTGGGGACCTGGCTGTGGTTACAGAGAGTGGGGACCTGGCTGTGGTTACAGAGAGTGGGGACCTGGCTGTGGTTACAGAGAGTGTGGACCTGGCTGTGGTTACAGAGAGTGGGGACCTGGCTGTGGTTACAGAGAGTGGGGACCTGGCTGTGGTTACAGAGTGGGGACCTGGCTGTGGGGACCTGGCTGTGGTTACAGAGAGTGTGGACCTGGCTGTGGTTACAGAGAGTGGACCTGGCTGTGGTTACAGAGAGTGTGGACCTGGCTGTGGTTACAGAGAGTGGACCTGGCTGTGGTTACAGAGAGAGGGGACCTGGCTGTGGTTACAGAGTGTGGACCTGGCTGTGGTTACAGAGAGTGGGGACCTGGCTGTGGTTACAGAGAGTGTGGACCTGGCTGTGGTTACAGAGTGGGGACCTGGCTGTGGTTACAGAGAGTGGGGACCTGGCTGTGGTTACAGAGAGTGTGGACCTGGCTGTGGTTACAGAGAGTGAGGACCTGGCTGTGGTTACAGAGAGTGGACCTGGCTGTGGTTACAGAGAGTGGGGACCTGGCTGTGGTTACTGGCTGTGGTTACAGAGAGTGTGGACCTGGCTGTGGTTACAGAGAGTGGGGACCTGGCTGTGGTTACAGAGAGTGTGGACCTGGCTGTGGTTACAGAGAGTGTGGACCTGGCTGTGGTTACAGAGTGGGGACCTGGCTGTGGTTACAGAGAGTGTGGACCTGGCTGTGGTTACAGAGTGGGGACCTGGCTGTGGTTACAGAGAGTGGGGACCTGGCTGTGGTTACAGAGAGTGTGGACCTGGCTGTGGTTACAGAGAGTGGACCTGGCTGTGGTTACAGAGGGGGACCTGGCTGTGGTTACAGAGGGGGACCTGGCTGTGGTTACAGAGAGTGGGACCTGGCTGTGGTTACAGAGAGGGGACCTGGCTGTGGTTACAGAGAGTGGGGACCTGGCTGTGGTTACAGAGAGTGGGGACCTGGCTGTGGTTACAGAGAGGGGACCTGGCTGTGGTTACAGAGAGTGGGGACCTGGCTGTGGTTACAGAGAGTGGGGACCTGGCTGTGGTTACAGAGAGTGGGGACCTGGCTGTGGTTACAGAGAGTGGGGACCTGGCTGTGGTTACAGAGAGTGTGGACCTGGCTGTGGTTACAGAGAGTGAGGACCTGGCTGTGGTTACAGAGAGTGGGGACCTGGCTGTGGTTACAGAGAGTGTGGACCTGGCTGTGGTTACAGAGAGTGTGGACCTGGCTGTGGTTACAGAGAGTGGGGACCTGGCTGTGGTTACAGAGAGTGGGGACCTGGCTGTGGTTACAGAGTGGGGACCTGGCTGTGGTTACAGAAAGTGTGGACCTGGCTGTGGTTACAGAGAGTGTGGACCTGGCTGTGGTTACAGAGAGTGGGGACCTGGCTGTGGTTACAGAGAGTGGACCTGGCTGTGGTTACAGAGAGTGGGGACCTGGCTGTGGTTACAGAAAGTGTGGACCTGGCTGTGGTTACAGAAAGTGTGGACCTGGCTGTGGTTACAGAGAGACCTGGGGGACCTGGCTGTGGTTACAGAGAGTGGACCTGGCTGTGGTTACAGAGAGTGTGGACCTGGCTGTGGTTACAGAAAGTGGGGACCTGGCTGTGGTTACAGAGAGTGGGGACCTGGCTGTGGTTACAGAGAAATTCCCTAGAGAATAGTTCTGAACGGGATCTCAGGATCTCACAGAGAGGCTATTTTCACAGTAAGGAGAGAATGAGGGCCAGGGCCAGCTGGCTGAAAGAGCCTTCTGTTCCTATGGAATTCCTCACACACACACGGTCAGCAATCAAAGTTGTGCCCAGCACAGAGAACAAAGAGACACACACACACATAAGCATACAAAATAAACATTGCAGCCAGGCTTTTAGAAATTCTCTTTCTTTTGTGCATGTTTTGAGTCACGACCCTGATATAGCCGTCTCAGGAACAGTTAATTCACCAGTGTATGTTGCCCTAATGACTGAAGAGCTTGTGGTTAGTTTCTCCATACTCTGCTGTCTTATCTGAGGTTTCCACTACTTTCTGCTGTCGTGTTCTGTAGGTTTAGATATTTACATACAGTATTCCATTCAGCAGAGGCTTGTAATCCTACAGTCATGCGTACATACATGTTACACATGGGCTGTCCCAGGAATCTAACCCACAATCCTGGCACCGCAAGCACCTTGCTCTAAGGACATACAGTAGTGTGGTGTTGACCTCTGACCTCCTTGTTGTCGCTCTACCTTTGTTTTGTAGGGACCTAAAGGGGATCTTGGTCTTCCTGGTGTTCCCGGACCCCCAGGCCTCCCCGGAGTGAAGGGAGAGAGGGTAAGATAAGAGGACGTTCTATTCTGACTGGTATCTATCCCCTCTGTAGAGACCTGCTGTCCGATGGGGAAACAAACTACTGATATTATACAACTGAACTACTGATATTATACAACTAAACTACTGATATTATACAACTAAACTACTGATATTATACAACTAAACTACTGATATTATACAACTGAACTACTGATATTATACAACTAAACTACTGATATTATACAACTAAACTACTGATATTATACAACTAAACTACTGATATTATACAACTAAACTACTGATATTATACAACTAAACTACTGATATTATACAACTAAACTACTGATATTATACAACTAAACTAACTACTGATATTATACAACCAAAAACTACTGATATTATACAACTAAACTACTGATATTATACAACTAAACTACTGATATTATACAACTAAACTACTGATATTATACAACTAAACTACTGATATTATACAACTAAACTACTGATATTATACAACTAAAGTACTGATATTATACAACTAAACTACTGATATTATACAACTAAACTACTGATATTATACAACTAAACTACTGATATTATACAACTAAACTAACTACTGATATTATACAACCAAACTAACTACTGATATTATACAACCAAACTAACTACTGATATTATACAACCAAACTAACTACTGATATTATACAACTAAACTACTGATATTATACAACTAAACTACTGATATTATACAACTAAACTACTGATATTATACAACTAAACTACTGATATTATACAACTAAACTACTGATATTATACAACTAAACAAACTACTGATATTATACAACTAAAAACTACTGATATTATACAACTAAACTACTGATATTATACAACTAAACTACTGATATTATACAACTAAACTACTAAACTACTGATATTATACAACTAAACTACTGATATTATACAACTAAACTACTGATATTATACAACTAAAACTGATATTATACAACTAAACTACTGATATTACTACTGATATTATAAACTACTGATATTATACAACTAAACTACTGATATTATACAACTGATATTAAACTAAACTACTGATATTATACAACTAAACTACTGATATTATACAACTAAACTACTGATATTATACAACTAAACTACTGATATTATACAACTAAACTACTGATATTATACAACTAAACTACTGATATTATACAACCAAACTAACTACTGATATTATACAACTAAACTAAACTAAACTACTGATATTATACAACTAAAACTGATATTATACAACTAAACTACTGATATTATACAACTAAACTACTGATATTATACAACTAAACTACTGATATTATACAACTAAACTACTGATATTATACAACTAAACTACTGATATTATACAACTAAACTGATATTATACAACTAAACTACTGATATTATACAACTAAACTACTGATATTATACAACTAAACTACTGATATTATACTAAAACTAAACAAACTACTGATATTATACAACAAAAACTACTGATATTATACAACTAAACTACTGATATTATACAACTAAACTACTGATATTATACAACTAAACTACTGATATTATACAACTAAACTACTGATATTATACAACTAAACTACTGATATTATACAACTAAACTACTGATATTATACAACTAAACTACTGATATTATACAACTAAACTACTGATATTATACAACTAAACTACTGATATTATACAACTAAACTACTGATATTATACTGATATTATACAAACTACTGATATTATATACTAAAACTAAACTACTGATATTATACAACTAAACTGATATTATAAACTACTGATATTATACAACTAAACTACTGATATTATACAACTAAACTACTGATATTATACAACTAAACTACTGATATTATACAACTAAACTACTGATATTATACAACTAAACTACTGATATTATACAACTAAACTACTGATATTATACAACTAAACTACTGATATTATACAACTAAACTACTGATATTATACAACTAAACTACTGATATTATACAACTAAACTACTGATATTATACAACTAAACAAACTACTGATATTATACAACTAAACTACTGATATTATACAACTAAACTACTGATATTATACAACTAAACTACTGATATTATACAACTAAACTACTGATATTATACAACTAAACTACTGATATTATACAACTAAACTACTGATATTATACAACCAAACTAACTACTGATATTATACAACTAAACTACTGATATTATACAACTAAACTACTGATATTATACAACTAAACTACTGATATTATACAACTAAACTACTGATATTATACAACTAAACTACTGATATTATACAACCAAACTAACTACTGATATTATACAACTAAACTACTGATATTATACAACTAAACTACTGATATTATACAACTAAACTACTGATATTATACAACTAAACTACTGATATTATACAACTAAACTACTGATATTATACAACTAAACTACTGATATTATACAACTAAACTACTGATATTATACAACTAAACTACTGATATTATACAACTAAACTACTGATATTATACAACTAAACTACTGATATTATACAACTAAAAAAAACTACTGATATTATACAACTAAACTACTGATATTATACAACTAAACTACTGATATTATACAACTAAACTACTGATATTATACAACTAAACTACTGATATTATACAACTAAACTACTGATATTATACAACAAAAACTACTGATATTATACAACTAAACTACTGATATTATACAACTAAACTACTGATATTATACAACTAAACTACTGATATTATACAACTAAAACTGATATTATACAACTAAACTACTGATAGTATACAACTAAACTACTGATATTATACAACTAAACTACTGATAGTATACAACTAAACTACTGATATTATACAACTAAACTACTGATATTATACAACTAAACTACTGATATTATACAACTAAACTACTGATATTATACAACTAAACTACTGATATTATACAACTAAACTACTGATATTATACAACTAAACTACTGATATTATACAACTAAACTACTGATAGTATACAACTAAACTACTGATAGTATACAACTAAACTACTGATATTATACAACTAAACTACTGATATTATACAACTAAACTACTGATATTATACAACTAAACTACTGATATTATACAACTAAACTACTGATATTATACAACTAAACTACTGATAGTATACAACTAAACTACTGATAGTATACAACTAAACTACTGCTCATTGGATGAAGGCTCCCTGGACCGTTTACGTTCTGGAGGCCTGATGATGAAGAGATAGAGAAGAAGCTCAACTGAAGAGCACTGTGGCTTTGTGTTTAGTCATTTCAGGTTCCACAGACTTCTTATGACAATTTTCCATTTTCATGAAACCACCAGTTTTGATTGGACTTTCCACTGTTCTGTACAATCATGAAGACAGCAATTTAGCCTCAATTGCTAGCTAATAGAAAGTCAAATTCTTACCATATTCACCTGACAAGGACACACACTTTGTGAAATACATCCTTTTGACCCCCTCTAGTGTTACAAGTTCAATCATGCATTTATAAGACTAGTCTTGCTGTTGCTTTCCATAGTAGTATAACTAGTGTTGTTGTCTAACTGTATAAATCTACTGTATAACTTTACATAGTAGTATAACTAGTGTTGTTGTCTAACTGTATAAATCTACTGTATAACTTTACATAGTAGTATAATTGTTTAACTGTACTGTAGTTTAAAGATTTTCAATAGTGAAATGATTTCTCCTCCACTTCAGGGAGAAGCTGGCGAGGGAGGACCTAAAGGGGAGCAGGTAAGAAATCCATCTATAAAATGTCTGTTTATCTCTCACAACAATATCTGGCTGCATCTTAAGGTCAATGTGATACTCCAGCAGCAGAGTGTGGATGGGCCCTTTCCAGTTTCAGGTTTTATTAGTCATATGTTCAGGATACACATGGTAGACACTGTCTGACCAAATGCTTACTGGCAGGTTCCTTCTGGACAATGCAACAACAATAAGAAATAATAAAAGATAAGAATACCAACATAAAATAAATGGTTCAGTAGATTTATAGTCAAACATAGTAGAATAACAATTTATAGTCCAATATTTACACACGTTTTGGTGGGCAAGTGGTTAAATTGTGCTGTATTTAGCAATCATAACAAGAATCTGGTAGCAGCTGTTGAGATGTGTGTGTAGCATGAATGTATATATATGTGTGTGTGTGTGTGTGTGTGTGTGTGTGTGTGTGTGTGTGTGTGTGTGTGTGTTTCTAACTTACCCTTGGCATTTGTTATATCCAGAAGAGTGATTTTACCCCAAAATAATTTATATTGGTTTGTGTGTGTGTGTGTGTGTGTGTGTGTGTGTGTGTGTGTGTGTGTGTGTGTGTGTGTGTGTGTGTGTGTGTGTGTGTGTGTGTGTGTGTGTGTGTGTGTGTGTGTGTGTGTGTGTGTGTGTGTGTAGGGGGACAAGGTTCTGAGGGAACCTCTGGAGACAAAGGAGATGTTGTAAGTTATCACTCAAGCAAGGATTCATTGCTTCCAACCCAACCTCACATTGGAGCCTTTTAAACAACACGTTTTAACTCCACCTGTACTAATCCTCTGTGTTTCTCTCATTTGTATAATAGGGTGACCAAGGGGAAGCTGGACCCAAAGGAGTGGTGAGTTCTGTACTCTTCTAGAAGCAGTTCCATGTCTCAAACCAGGAATATAACGTTGAGACAGTTTATCTGCACCCATAGAGTGTTAGTAGTAGTGCTAAGTGGTTAACCAACATTTAGGGGTTTTTTCAACGTTTTAAAAAAAATAACTAATTGACTGATGTTGTTTCAATTATTTGAATTCCATTTTGTTCGAGCTCCATGTGCAGTTTCTGTAGGGATAAATCAGAGCCTGAAGTGTATTTGGAAACAGGCTCAGCTAATGAATGAAGCCTGAAGTGTATTTGGAAACAGGCTCAGCTAATGAATGAAGCCTGAAGTGTATTTGGAAACAGGCTCAGCTAATGAATGAAGCCTGAAGTGTATTTGGAAACAGGCTCAGCTAATGAATGAAGCCTGAAGTGTATTTGGAAACAGGCTCAGCTAATGAATGAAGCCTGAAGTGTATTTGGAAACAGGCTCAGCTAATGAATGAAGCCTGAAGTGTATTTGGAAACAGGCTCAGCTAATGCAAGTTTTGAGCAGAGTAAGACAGCTTAAGGAGGTCGGGCCACAGGACGAGATCTCCAAGGTCATCTATTTCAGGCCTGTAACATCAGGGGTTTCTGTCATCCAAAACGAGACGAGATCTCTGCAATACGATCTTCCGGGTTTTTCTTGTTCCTGATAAAAGCAGATATTAGTTTATTACATGGCTGGCTCACCAGCACTCCCGGAACTCAGAAGTCTTCATTGAGCATGCTCAGTACCACCCATGTAATGTTGTTCTGATCCAGTTGTCTCTCCCCTCTCTGTCTCCAGGTTGGAAACCCAGGAGAGCCTGGTAACAGAGGGCCAGAGGGTAGCAGAGGGCAGCCTGGCATCGAGGGCCCAGCTGGTACTTCTGGACCACGTGGCATGCAGGGCAACAGGGGCGCACCAGGAATCAGGGGGTCACAGGGACCGGCGGTAGGTACCCCAAAACCACCTCCACCCAAAACTTTGAAGACTATACACCTGAACTTACTTAAACTTACTAACTTACATACTTACTTACTAATTAACTTACGTGCTTACGTATATACCTACAAACTCACTTACATAGTACTTACTTACTTACTTATTTACAAACATACCTACTTACTTACATACTTAGTTACTAACCTACATACTTACTAATTTATTTACTTACTTACTTACTTACAAATGTACTAACTTACTGCTCGGCCTTTCCCTCCTGGACCTTAGGCCATGGACAACAGTTTTCCAGTGTGTCCAGCATAACACAACTAGGGCTTACATAATGCATTTCAGAAGCTAAATCTATGTTTATTAAAGCTGTTTTCTCATCAGAAACCTTTTGTTGTGTTATCCTTCAGGGTAAAGAACCAAGCGATCAACACATCAGACAAGTCTGCATGAGAGTTATGCAAGGTAAGAATATTGCACACTGTCATTCCTTCAGTGTCTTTAAAATCAATGTATCCCACTCTACCTTTAAGTATAAACACTCTGTAATATCCCCAACCTCATTGTTTATACTATAGACCAGGGGTATTCAACTCTGACCCTCTGTCCGGAGACTGCTGCTTTTCTGTCCTACCTAATAATGAATTGCACACAGCCAGTGTCCCAGGTCTAAATCAGTCCCGGATTAGAGGGGAACAATGAAGAAATGCAGTAGAACTGGCTTCGAGGTCCAGAGTTGAGTTTGGGGGATATAGCCTATCTGGCCTGACAGTTTGAAGAGAGGGAAGCAGAAAAAAACCCATCATAAATACGCTTCAACCTTTGTTAGTTTGATGGATAACAGACTCCTGAACCCCAGAAATGCTGAAGTGGCAGCCTGTTTTTTTGTCTCTCTCCCTGGGCCCTCTTACAGTATCCCACCCCCTCCTCCAACTACCACTACTCTCCTCCTAAACTCATTACTTTTTTATACCCAATGTGCTGAAAAATGTATTTCACCTCCAGAGGACCTGCACTTTTGCTAAAAGCAGAAAGGCAAAGACTGGAATTTGGAGTGTAAAATACCAAGCCAAAAGCCTTAGGAGTTTTATGTTGAACTCTTGGCACCATAAATACACATATATATTTTTCAGTTTCTTAAGGATCGTACCCTTTTTTAAAAATTTTCGCCTCAAATGACATACCCAAATCTAACTGCCTGTAGCTCAGGACCTGAAGCAAGGATATGCATATTCTTGATAACATTTGAAAGGTAACACTTTGAAGTGTGTGGAAATGTGAAATTAATGTAGGAGAATATAAAACATTAGATCTGGTAAAAGATAATATAATCAAAAAAACATGCATTTTCTATTTTTGTGTTCCATCATCTTTGAAATGCAAGAAAAAGCCCATACATTAAGGTGGGATCCTAGGTGTAATTTAGATTCTGTCCACAAGATGGCAGCAGTGTGTGTGCAAAGTTTCAGTCTGATCCAGAGAACAATTACCTCACTACACAATATTTTGCCAGGAGTCTGCCAGGAGTTTGCCCAAATGTGCCGAATTGGTCAATTTATACATTTTCAAGTACATAACTATAGAGAACATACAAACATTCTATGGTAATAAAATATTAAAGCTTAACACTCCCAGGAATGTTATACATGGTGGATCTCGATGGCCAAGCGGGGTGGGTGTGGAGCCAGAGACAGCAGTGGGGTCAAACTATAGAACCCATTTCCTACATTTAAATATTTAAAAAATGACACTACGTTTTATCTCTGGGACCCTCAGGAGGACAAATCAGAGCAAGATTACTGAATGTAAATACATTATTTACCTTCAGAGGTGAATGTATCAAACCAGTTGCCATGATACAAGTGTTTTGTTGTGCTCTATCCTCAAACAATAGCATGGTATGTTTTGTGTGTAATAGCTACTGTAAATTGGACACTGCAGTTAGTTAACAATAATTTAAGCTTTCTGCCCGTATAAGACATGTCTTTGTCCCGGAAAGTTGGCTGCTGTATACAATGTTTTCTAGTCACATTATCACATATTGAGCAACAACTGTCCCGGTTTAGGGACACCAATCCCGTAGAGTTGAATGTTTTCCAATAAGTATTTTCACTCTGCTCAATTTACCGAGGCAGACTTGAATGTGTAAGAATAAGGAGGACTACAATTTTTTATAACATTTATAAAAAGGCCATCATTAAAGTTCCATTTTCATCTCAATATCAAATAATTTCTGGGAAAACAATTGAGTACCTTATTGTGATTTTTAAAAATTGAAATGGTCAAAAATAAACAAAAATAGCTATTTAGCAAAGAGACATTTCTCAAGCAATAATTTTGCTAACACTGTCTGGGAGTGGTCTAAGTGGGGAGGGTAAAACTGAAAACTAGCTGTTATGGCAAAGAGGTTTGGAACTCTCTCTCTCTTATTGGTCTATTAACTGATTTACCACCTGGTAATGTCACCAGGCAGGCCAAAACTCCATCCCACCAAAAGAGGCAGAAATTTTAGGCGGTCTTTTCAAACAGCCCCTACACTAAAAGGGAATTATCCTAATTTTCACAATTTCACAGTATTATTCCAACATTAAAGTGTGGAAATATATATAAAACAAAGGAAAATCACATTTTGGACTGCACTGGGCCTTTAATACATTTGATTGATTAATTGTTTGCTCATCATTCCCTTTCCTCTTGCTCCAACAGAGCAACTAGCCCAGTTGGCTGCCAGTCTAAGGAGGCCGGAGTCTGGAGCAGCGGGCCTACCTGGTAAGCCAGGGCCTCCTGGTCCTGCCGGACCCCCAGGGGACAGTGGCTTCCCTGGGCAGGCTGGCGCAAGAGGACTACCTGGCCTCAAAGGACCTCCAGGACTCCTAGGACTCAAAGGACCAAAAGGTGGGGAGAGGATTTGTAATGTTACTGTTATTTGAAAATGTGAAAGCAAAATTCAGCTCATGTACCCAAAGTCGTTTTAGAATAACCCTTGTAATTAACATGCTGTGTGGCGCAGGTGAATTGGGCGACAGAGGAGACCGAGGTCCCACGGTGCGAGGGGCCAAGGGCCAGCCAGGACCTCCCGGTCTACCAGGTGAGTGACATCGACCTTGATCGCCATGGAGAAGCGAACCATCAGTAGCTTACTTTTTCTTTATGTTCTAATCCTAGTCTTAGTCTTGGTTGTAGATGTTCTAGTCTTGGTCTTGGTTGTAGATGTTCTAGTCTTGGTTGTAGATGTTCTAGTCTTGGTCTTGGTTGTAGATATTCTAGTCTTGGTCTTGGTTGTAGATGTTCTAGTCTTGGTCTTGGTTGTAGATGTTCTAGTCTTGGTCTTGGTTGTAGATGTTCTAGTCTTGGTCTTGGTTGTAGATGTTCTAGTCTTGGTTGTAGATGTTCTAGTCTTGGTCTTGGTTGTAGATATTCTAGTCTTGGTCTTGGTTGTAGATGTTCTAGTCTTGGTCTTGGTTGTAGATATTCTAGTCTTGGTCTTGGTTGTAGATATTCTAGTCTTGGTCTTGGTTGTAGATATTCTAGTCTTGGTCTTGGTTGTAGATATTCTAGTCTTGGTCTTGGTTGTAGATATTCTAGTCTTGGTCTTGGATGTAGATATTCTAGTCTTGGTCTTGGTTGTAGATATTCTAGTCTTGGTCTTGGAGGTTGTAGATTTTCTGGTCTTGGTTGTAGATATTCTAGTATTGGTCTTGGTTGTAGATATTTTTGGTCTTGGTTGTAGATATTCTAGTCTTGGTCTTGGTTGTAGATATTCTAGTCTTGGTCTTGGTTGTAGATATTCTAGTCTTGGTCTTGGTTGTAGATATTCTAGTCTTGGTCTTGGAGGCTGTAGATTTTCTAGTCTTGGTCTTGGTTGTAGATATTCAAATCTTGGTCTTGGAGGTTGTAGATATTCTAGTCTTGGTTGTAGATATTCTAGTCTTGGTCTTGGTTGTAGATATTTTAGTCTTGGTCTTGGAGGTTGTAGATTTTCTAGTCTTGGTTGAACAAGGAAAGTTGAACAAGGAAAGAGTTTGCTAACATACTGTATTCCATTTGGTTTTGTGTTTGGCCGCAACCGTTCGTTATCATTAGCAAAAGGTCTGAGAACATAAGTGTCTGTTTTAGGTCTAAACTGATTTCTAAAAATAATCAAGTGGCCATGTAGACTTTATACAATATTTAGTAGGAATAGTTAAGTAATTTCAGTTAGAATATTATAGCTAAAAAGTCGCAGTAATCCTTTAAAAAAAGTAGCTGTTTGATGTTTCACAGTAACATTTGGAATGTTCATTCAAGTCATTCAACTGTAATTGTTACTCTGGTAACACGTTTGCCACAAACAGAAGCCTTATTGATCTCGCCTTTGGACGTAGTGTCTCTAGAATGTTCTAGTCTTGAGTCTTTGAGGTTCTGGATGTTCTACTTTGGTGTAAGATGGTTTAGCTAACTCTTCTCTAACTCTAACTCCACAGGTGAGCCCGGAAAGCCTGGTTACGGCCAGGAGGGACGTGACGGTGAGAGAGGACCTCCAGGTGTTCCTGGCCAGGCTGGTGTACCTGGGCCTCCTGGTAATGCTGGTCCCAACGGCTACTGCGACCCATCGTCCTGCAACCTCAGACCGGGGGACATTGACACCAGCATCAAAGGCCCGGAGGGAACTAGAAACTAGAGCCACCACCCAGTGGAGGCTGGTGTCACTTTAAATCTGAGGACTGGATCTAATGGCTGTAATGGAATGAATGGAAAAGTTTCAAACACCTTGGATTCTGTTCCATTTATTCCATTAGAGCCATCACTATGACCCATCCCCCCTTCACCAGCTTCCACTGCCCAACACCCAGAGAGGGGTAGAGACAGAGACAGAGACTAAGATGGCAGATGGACAGCTCTCCCACCCCAACCCTGGGAGCACACAACATCCTCACAGCCTCTCTACTCTGAAGGCTGTTGCTGTAAAGTGGTCCATTCTAACGTATCTGCAGTGTTTTGTGAGAGTGTTCTGTGCTAGCCAGATCTCTATCGGATATGAAGGAGTCTTCCACTTCCACAAATGCGAAACAAAACTAAGTATTTTGTTGCAAAACAATAATAGTCCTGAACCTGTTTGGACGTGTAACAGTTTTTTACATGACGGATTTTCTTTTCTTGTTTTCAGAGATGGGTGCTATATTTTAAGATATTAATGTTTTGAAGACTATATTTGTTTTTATTCCGCCGTCCCTGTAAACCTAGATGTCCTTAATAACCACCAGACAATCACCTGTCCTTAATAACCACCAGACAAATGACCTGTCCTTAATAACCACCAGACAAATTCGCCTGTCCTTAATAACCACCAGACGCATTTACCTGTCCTTAATAACCACCAGACAAACACCTGTCCTTAATAACCACCAGACAAAATATACCTGTCCTTATTAACCACCAGACATTCACCTGTCCTTATTAATCACCAGACAAACTACCTGTCCTTAATAACCACCAGACAAGCACCTGTCCTTATTAACCACCAGACATTCACCTGTCCTTATTAACCACCAGACAAGCACCTGTCCTTATTAACCACCAGACAAACTACCTGTCCTTAATAACCACCAGACATTCACCTGTCCTTATTAACCACCAGACAAGCACCTGTCCTTATTAACCACCAGACAAACTACCTGTCCTTAATAACCACCAGACATTCACCTGTCCTTATTAACCACCAGACAGGCACCTGTCCTTATGAACCATCTGGCTGTATTTGTATGTTCCCTTTCCTCCTCTCCTCTCACTGAAACAGCTGTATACTGTAGCCAACATGTTGATTTCAGCAGCGGCTCCATCCACATCAAATCACACTAATTCCTCCCCAATAAAGTAAAACCATAAAGCAATACCAGGATGGCCTTTAGCCCAAAGTGTATTTTTTGGGTATTTGTAATGTACTGCATCATGTTCTATATTGAAGTATCATATACCAAAGATAAGACCTGGTGAAAAACAGTGATATCAGTTTGTACAGAAAGTACCTGGGGTATTTCCAGCCCCCTGCTTTCCTTCCAGAAATATAAATAAAGAGATAGAAGATAGGACTGACACCAAGCCACACTGACTGACGGACCTTCCATATGCGCTGTACATCTCTGTAAATTGTTTTCAATTGTGGTTAATAATATTTCCTACAAAAAAAAATAACTATCCTAATGATTGAATGTGAGGGTTGTTCTCATTGTACAGTGTGAGGAGGATTCTGAGAGATTATTATTTTGAAAATAAATGGAATATTCCCTTCACAGTATTCTGTTCACTGTTGAGTACTATGTCACCACCCATAGAAATGAAGTCACTAGAATGGCAATTCCAATGCGATTCTATTTCTATGTGAAATACTCTCAGGGTTTGGAGAGATGGAGAAAAGTAAGTCAGTTGTTTCTATTTTATTATATGATGATGATACTATTTGAGGGTGACATCACAGTTTGTACAAATATCTATGAGGAGGATCTAGAAATTTCAAATAAATTCTCATGTTTTTTTTTTCTGTGACTTTTTCACTCCAAATAAAGCAATGCAGTGTTCAGTTTTAAAATATATTTCCAACTTTTTAAACATTGTACTCAAATGTACTGCTGGAATACTCAGAATAAGCCATATCTTCTCAGAAAATATAACCTCGAAGTGAATATAAAAAAATATATCTTAATAAGCTCTTGAAACAGTTTATTGACATAAATAATAGACAATCTGGTATTCAAAACATAGTTTCATATAACCCAAACATGTGACAGTTAATTAAGGAATTGACCACGCATAGAAACATTCAGTCAATTCTACCTTTCTAGAAATATGTGATGACAATATCATCCAAATCACCAATTATACTTTTCTCCGTCTCTTTATCGATAATGCATAAGGAGCACCAAGAAAGCAGATATTCTAATTTAGAAACTTCACATCAGCAAGATATCGTATTGTATTCACATTTTGATAGTGACACACCAATGTGTAATCTGAGTAGGTCATTACAAGCAAATAAAACACATGAAATGTAAGAAATTATTGTTGTACAGATTTAAGGCAGGTATCGGTAATCAGAGTGTAAAATCAACAGTGTTTTCATAGAATGCTGTAAAGTCAAAAGATTTGTTGGAAAAACATTACCCTACATACATATTCAACTTCCTGTACAACCTCAATTATATGGTCAAACAGTGGTTCACAACTTCTAAGTATAGGCTTTCATAAATGATCAACAAAAGATGACTAGCTTGGCACCAACTCAACAGGCCTATAGTTAACACCATTTTCTATCCAATACGTTTAGCATTTTAGTCTTGAGGTAAATCTAAACCGTTTTTAAAGTAGCAGTGTAGTAGGATAGTGGTAAGGCTAGAGTGTAACATCACGCTGACTAAACTAGTATGTGTACAGTGTAGCCGTATGCCTCAGATGAGGTAGACCGTCAAATTAAAATAACAATTATCACACTCAGACACAAATAACAAAGTACATAAATGACCAAGATAATGAGACAAAACACGCTGTTAAAAGAAAATACTAAATACACGGAGAGGTCTTCTTCTCCACAGAGGGGCGACTGACAAGTGTAGAAAACCATGACCATAATAGAACAGTGAGAATGAATCGGTTGTTGAGTTGAACATCTCTGTATGAAGCTTTTGAAGTGTTTGTACAGTGTCCATATTAGGACAGACACACCTGACGAGACCGAGGATGTCCCATTTAAATTCACCCAGTTCAGGAAGTAAACAAATAAAATGTATTGTCATTGAAATCCATCTCAGTTTACTTCCTGAAATGAGAGTATTGTCATGGAGTTGACACCAACCCAGGTAGGTAGTGCTAGTAGAGCTGTTCTGTTTTTATCCCTTTCATAAGCCCTGCTACACAGCAGCAGCCATGGTAACTAGGGCCCCTTGCTTTACTACTATGGTAGTAACGACCCTGGGTTTATAAGCATGGATATTGACTCTGCAGCACAGTCAATAGCGCGCTGGACTTCGGGCTAGAAGGTCGAGGGTTCGAGACCTGCTCCCTGCCTGTTTCATTACATTGGTGTCAGAAGTTGGATGTGTGACTGATACTTCAGCTTCAATACGAAGGCAGTCATCTTGATGTTACAAGAGCAAAAACAACATTCATGACTGTCTACTTCAATGGATAAACATTGAAGCTGATGTCTTTTTCAAATGACAACATCTATTACAACATGCTTCTGCAACTCAACATAACAAGAGGAAAAAAACATTCTTGACTATGAAGTAAAGGCCCACTGCAGTCAAACACCATTCATGACTATGAAGTAAAGGCCCACTGCAGTCAAACACCATTCATGACTATGAAGTAAAGGCCCACTGCAGTCAAACACCATTCATGACTATGAAGTAAAGGCCTACTGCAGTCAAACACCATTCATGACTATGAAGTAAAGGCCTACTGCAGTCAAACACCATTCATGACTATGAAGTAAAGGCCTACTGCAGTCAAACACCATTCATGACTATGAAGTAAAGGCCCACTGCAGTCAAACACCATTCATGACTATGAAGTAAAGGCCTACTGCAGTCAAACACCATTCATGACTATGAAGTAAAGGCCTACTGCAGTCAAACACCATTCATGACTATGAAGTAAAGGCCTACTGCAGTCAAACACCATTCATGACTATGAAGTAAAGGCCCACTGCAGTCAAACACCATTCATGACTATGAAGTAAAGGCCTACTGCAGTCAAACACCATTCATGACTATGAAGTAAAGGCCTACTGCAGTCAAACACCATTCATGACTATGAAGTAAAGGCCTACTGCAGTCAAACACCATTCATGACTATGAAGTAAAGGCCTACTGCAGTCAAACACCATTCATGACTATGAAGTAAAGGCCTACTGCAGTCAAACACCATTCATGACTATGAAGTAAAGGCCACTGCAGTCAAACACCATTCATGACTATGAAGTAAAGGCCTACTGCAGTCAAACACCATTCATGACTATGAAGTAAAGGCCCACTGCAGTCAAACACCATTCTTGACTATGAAGTAAAGGCCTACTGCAGTCAAACACCATTCATGACTATGAAGTAAAGGCCCACTGCAGTCAAACACCATTCATGACTATGAAGTAAAGGCCCACTGCAGTCAAACACCATTCATGACTATGAAGTAAAGGCCTACTGCAGTCAAACACCATTCATGACTATGAAGTAAAGGCCTACTGCAGTCAAACACCATTCATGACTATGAAGTAAAGGCCTACTGCAGTCAAACACCATTCATGACTATGAAGTAAAGGCCTACTGCAGTCAAACACCATTCTTGACTATGAAGTAAAGGCCTACTGCAGTCAAACACCATTCATGACTATGAAGTAAAGGCCCACTGCAGTCAAACACCATTCATGACTATGAAGTAAAGGCCCACTGCAGTCAAACACCATTCATGACTATGAAGTAAAGGCCCACTGCAGTCAAACACCATTCATGACTATGAAGTAAAGGCCCACTGCAGTCAAACACCATTCATGACTATGAAGTAAAGGCCTACTGCAGTCAAACACCATTCATGACTATGAAGTAAAGGCCTACTGCAGTCAAACTGCACATCTCAGCTTGGTTTCAAGGCTAACAGACTAACCACATCAAGCCATCATCAATCATCTCAGGACGGGTGTTGGAATGTGGAAATTAGCACAAGTTAATACAACACATCAGAGGATTCATTATTTGAAATAAAATGTTAATCAGTATAGCAAACAATCTTCTAATGAACACTAGAGGGCCCTGTCCACTTACAAATGAAGTAAGGACACGAGACACAGCTCACCATATTCTGTGTCATTCTGCCTATGGCTGTGTTTACACAGGTAGACAATTCTGATATTTTGCTGTAATATTGGTATTTTGACCAATAAGATCTTTTGCCAATAATTGGGCAAAAGAATCAGAATTGGACTTCCTGAGTAAACGCAGCCTTTGTGTCTTACTTCCGGCAGTATCATTTAGCCACGTAAAATGTTCACGTTGAGATGCCAACAAAACGAGCAAGCAGTAACAGTGTGACATGGAAATAAAGAAATGCCTCAATGTTGTTAACCAATTAGCTAATGTCTTCTGTAAAAGTCAAAGGGTTGAATATGCAGTTACCTCATTGACATATAATGACCTGAGCCATACATATCACCAAGCACAGGAGGTTGGTGGCAACTTAATTGGGGAGGACGGTCTCATAGTAATGGCTGGAGCGGAATGGTGTCAAATACATCAAACACATGGTTTCCATGGTTTCCATGTGTTTGATGCCATTCCATTTGTTCCGTTCCAGACATTATTATGAGCCGTTTTCCCGTCAGCAGCCTCCACTGTCACCAAGCTATCTTCAAAGACCCTCGATCAATTTGATGCTCTGAAATACTAAGAGAAAATCTCCAACTCAAAGAAATGGGATCGCAGGAGTGTGACATTGTTTTTAATTTTTGACCCCTTTTTAACCCCAATTTCGTTATATCCAATTGGTAGTTACAGGCTTGTCCCATCACTTCACTGCAACTCCGGTATGGACTCGGGAGAGGTGAAGGTCTAGAGCCATGCGTCCTCCGAAACACAACCCTGCCAAGCTGCACTGCTTCACAACCCTGCCAAGCTACACAGCTCGCTTAACCCGGAAGCCAGCCGCACCAATGTGTCGGAGAAAACACTGGGCCAAATTGTGTGCCGCCTCACGGGTCTTCCGGTCTGGGATCAAACCCGGGTCTGTAGTGACGCATCAAGCACTGTGAAGCAGTGCCTTAGACCGATAAAATAAGGCAAAAGAGACAATTTAAACATCACAAAGTGTCAGCTCCACCCATGTACTTTCTCCAACTTAAATAATTGCCTTTGAGGGTCCAGACCTAATCAAACCTACATTAGTATTAGTCTCCCAAGGCAGACGGATTGCCTCCCACAATGTATCCAATACTGCCTAGGGTCGGTTTAAGGAGACGACAATAATATAGTTATTGTATAGTACCTTTGTTTAACTACTGAATATGTCTGGAAACACACTTATCGATCTCTATGACGACAGTCTACCGGGTGTTTTTACCGGATTTTAGGTCACTGGGTCAAAATGAAACACCTAAGGGCTTGTTTGTTTGAATTGAGGCCTGAGTGACAGAGAGAGCACTCTGATAACATTGGAGAAGTACAGAGATATTTAATTAATGTCCTTGATTCTTAGCTTATTACTTTCCAATCAGAAACACAACAAATAAATAACAAAATAACTCCAGTCTTAAAACACACCAACATAATATATATGTATACAGTGACAAACAATGCTACATGGTCAAACAGTTGAGGGAGAAATATGTATCTGAGCCGTAATGTACAGATATTGTCAAAATAAAAAATAAAAACACTTTCAGAAAATAAGAGTTCAAGTAAAGACCCACCAATAAAACAAAGAAAGAAAAGTCAGAAGTAAAATATTGCAGTGTTGTTATGAGATAAGAAAGATCACCTCTTATGGCTTCAAAATCTAAATCTAGACATAGCACCCATGTAGACTGATGTACACAGTTCTGATAGAGGAATCAGCTGTATACTCCATGTAGACTGATGTACACACAGTTCTGATAGAGGAACCAGCTGTATACTCCATGTAGACTGATGTACACACAGTTCTGATAGAGGAACCAGCTGTATACTCCATGTAGACTGATGTACACACAGTTCTGATAGAGGAACCAGCTGTATACTCCATGTAGACTGATGTACACACAGTTCTGATAGAGGAACCAGCTGTATACTCCATGTAGACTGATGTACACACAGTTCTGATAGAGGAATCAGCTGTATACTCCATGTAGACTGATGTACACACAGTTCTGATAGAGGAACCAGCTGTATACTCCATGTAGACTGATGTACACAGTTCTGATAGAGGAATCAGCTGTATACTCCATGTAGACTGATGTACACAGTTCTGATAGAGGAACCAGCTGTATACTCCATGTAGACTGATGTACACACAGTTCTGATAGAGGAACCAGCTGTATACTCCATGTAGACTGATGTACACAGTTCTGATAGAGGAATCAGCTGTATACTCCATGTAGACTGATGTACACACAGTTCTGATGGAGGAATCAGCTGTATACTCTCCATGTAAATAATAAAAGCTGACTCACATAATGAATCTGACCCCATAAGCAGATGTTATAGTGACATATAAGTAGCTAATATGTCATCATAAGTGACGTCTAATTTAGTGACATATCAGTAATACGTCCACAGAAGTGACATATACCTATGTGGTTAAATGGCACTACTGTTTTGACATATTCTAATGAGACCATGTTGCCAAAAGAGCAGCGATGTAACAACTTCTCCGATCCAACCATATTCTATTGGTTTCATTGTACTGGGCAACTTCAATCAATCACTGTAGTATTTGACATGTATTTGTTTGCCCTCTTTGGAGACAAGACCAAGGATAAAGGGAAACTGTCCTACTTCCTACTTCATGTATGACTGCAAGAAATCTACATTGAAGTCTTCGCGGCTAACTTCACGTGAACGTGAGGTGATACGACATTAGCATAATATACACACTTACACACAAACTGTACATGGAAGAAATGTCAACTTGACCAAGCCGTCACAAACTACATTCAGTTGGCATTAAGCTAGTGTTTAACCCTTGATCATGTTGTGCTGGTTGTCTTGAGATATGGCAACAGTCAGGTGATGTTACCTGTTGAATAATATCAGAGCTCAGAACCCAATCTAGCAGGCTACTCAATTAGTCTGTTATGAACACTACATGTTGAGGTGTATAGTATGTGGAAAGATCTCACTGAGTAACACCTGACATAAAGTACCTAGAGTGTAGGGTGACGAGAGAGGAACCCAGTATTCTGTTTTGATACAAGACCATCCCTTTACAATTACAACAGTATCATGCAATATATCTGAATTGGTAGTGTTTGAAACACAGAATATTTAGCATTCTCAAAACTTCATAAAATTAGTAAACAAAGCTCTAGTAATGAATTACACGACAAGATATTCATTATGTTATGTAAATGGATCAAATCATGTAGCTAGCTTCCTTCTAACACATTTCACAAATATCCCATTCATTGAGGAAATATATATTAATATATGAAATATATATTCAGAACTATATTTCATGTTATATGATCCTCCTTCACTTTGCATAAACAGTTCACACAAAGAATATTGATTAGTCATACACAAACACACACATTTCAGACTGCCTGTTTACCAGCTCACACACACACACAACGAAAACATCAAATGAGACCAAACGTGTGCATAGCTATCCCCATAAACAAGCATTATTAAATCATTAAGAAAATGCTTTCTCCCGACAGTATTATTTAAAGCAAATTATTATTATTATTTCAAACAAATTAATTTATGGCCTCGAAAGACTTAATGTGAATGAATATGGAATGCATCAGGTCACAGCAGGGGAGTTGTGTGAAAACAAGAAATAAATGAAACAGTACTTCATATGATCATCATAGCTACAATGACAATAATAATGGACTGTAACACATTTCAAATGAATAGAATAACCATCAACGTAAAGTAACAAATAATTGCATTTCAATGCTTCTATGGTCATAAGAAAACCGAAAGGCGGTTGTGAGCGCTCCAGGGTGAAGTTTCCATTAGGTACAGATATAGGATCAGCTTCCCCTCCCCCAATCCTAACCTTAACAATTAGTAGGGAAAATGCAAAACTGACCCAAGATCAGCATCTATTTGCAATTTCATCCTACACCATTGTGTTGAGATACATGTCGTATCTATTTCTGGTTGAGTCTTTCCCATGTAAAGCAGAAACAGAGGATGTGTGTTTTCAATGTAAAACTGACCACAAGGACGATACTGTCTGTCTGATATGAGCTGACTGAGTGATCAGGCTCCACACGCCCGGCTCCTGTGCCTATGGTTGACTGCTGTAGGTGGAGGTGGAGGCTGGATGGGTGGAGGGGGCCCCTGGGCCCTAGCCATTGAGAGGGCCCTTATTCATTGAAGGGTCCCCTATCAGTTGAGGGGGGGGGGGGCCTAGCCGTTCCGTCTGGAGTGAGAGGATGGATGGAGACAGTCACTGGGATCACATTTACCATGAGGTCCCTGGGGACCTGAAGGGCCCGATGGCCCCTGGATACTGCTTCCAGGTTCACCTGCAGACAAAAACACTTTCACATTTGTGGGGAGTAGTGAACTTCAGGAGGAAGTAGAGATGATCGGGACGCAACCATTGGGTGATTGTTTAATCAATCAAATAAACCATGAAGGAAAACAGGATGTTATCAGAGGAGCAGTATTACTGGGAACAGTATTATCTAGTCAGCTAACAAAACTGCTTTCATGTGCCAAACTGCAACTCTTAAAAAGGAGATGAAAACACCCACTCTCATGCATACTTTACACACAAACCCTCCTCAATACAGATCACAATAAAAAGTTAATATTCTGCACAAAAAGATCAGAATGAAAGATTTTCTTGCTTCGCTCCCGGCAGAGAAGAATCTCTCTGAGATCATGCTGAAAAGTGAGAGAGTTGATCAAATGGAAATAAGAGATTTAAGTGTATGTTTCTTTTATATCCACCCTATCAGTGATGATACACTAATTGTTTCGTGTCAGCTTGGTACCTCAGCGTAAGAGAGAGTCATTATGAGTAGCTCTGCTCATTAGTTCTGTTGGCTTACTAATTACTAGTGTTTTTAAACTGAAAACATCAAACGACCTCAGGATGAACTGTTGTCCATGTTAGAGCTGGTGGTTACACTTTACTTGAACCCTCATTCATAAGGGCTACATGACACTGTCATAACCATGACATAACTGTCATAAACATGACATTACACTGTCATAACCATGACATAACTGTCATAAACATGACATAACTGTCATAAACATGACATTACACTGTCATAACCCTGACATAACTGTCATAAACATGACATTACACTGTCATAACCATGACATTACACTGTCATAAACATGACATTACACTGTCATAACCATGACATAACTGTCATAAACATGACATTACACTGTCATAACCATGACATAACTGTCATAAACATGACATTACACTGTCATAAACATGACATTACACTGTCATAAACATGACATAACAGAGTTTATAAACAGTCATGACACTGGTGTCAGCTTTTTATTTGAATGAATGTTTGACTTGTATTTAATCAGGGGAGCCCATTGAGACCAGGGTGTCATTTTTGATGGTGCCCTGAGGACAACAAGTTTATAACGGAGGGTTCAAGATATAAAGTTTTACCCAACGTAAGTGTAGGATTCTACAACTACAGCCGTACATTGATGGTATACTGGTATTTCCCCCCTTTCATAAAGCATCAGTTTCAAGTGTAAATATGAAATAACTTCATACGAAACACAATGATGTAATGGTTGCTCCAAGTTTACATTACATTTTCCTTCTTGTGCTTCAATGGCTATAGGGCTTAGCATAATTTCACCACTCCTTCAAAGCAGTGTGCAGTGTGTGTGTGTGTGTGTGTGTGTGTGTGTGTGTGTGTGTGTGTGTGTGTGTGTGTGTGTGTGTGTGTGTGTGTGTGTGTGTGTGTGTGTGTGTGTGTGTGTGTGTGTGTGTGTGTGTGCGTGCGTGCGTGCGTGTGTGTGGTGTCTAGCTGTTACCTGGTGGTCCTGCCAGACCTGGAGCTCCTGGTATCCCCAGACCTAGCTGACCCCTCTCTCCTTTCTGACCTCTGTACCCTGGAAAGAAACACAAGACAATAACCAGACTGGACTGGACTCCCAGCCTAAGACAACAGACTGGACTGGACTCCCAGCCTAAGACAACAGACTGGACTGGACTCCCAGCCTAAGACAACAGACTGGACTGGACTCCCAGCCTAAGACAACAGACTGGACTGGACTCCCAGCCTAAGACAACAGACTGGACTGGACTCCCAGCCTAAGATAACAGACTGGACTGGACTCCCAGCCTAAGACAGCAGACTGGACTGGACTCCCAGCCTAAGACAGCAGACTGGACTGGACTCCCAGCCTAAGACAACAGACTGGACTGGACTCCCAGCCTAAGACAGCAGACTGGACTGGACTCCCAGCCATAGGTGGGCAACAGGTAGCCTGGTTCCAGATCAGTTTATGTTGCCTTGCCAACTGTTATGGTCATTGTCATGCCAAACATAGCACCACACCAGTTGGCTATACAACGAGATGGACAGATCTGGGACCAGGGTTTTGGAGAACAGGACCAGAGGTGGATGAATCCCAACGTGTTTATGCATAAAGAGTTTGTGATGAGTGGTTTATGATGAGGTGAGGAATAAGTCATCTCATGTCCGCTCTACGCAGCCTGAATACTCTAGTGTACATCTGGTACCAACAGTGCTGCTTCTCTCTCTTAATACTGGACTGTCCCTGTCAACATCACAGCAACACAAAAGTCTCAACACTCTGCATGGCCTTCAACTCCTCTCTATGTGTTTTCCAGGAAGTACGATGGCCTATTTCATCAAGGCAACTGATGTCATGAGATCTGAGTACCTTAACTGTTCATGTGAGGTGTCTCCATTACTACAGTAGTTACTGTAACTGTTCCTGTGAGGTGTATCACTACTACAGTAGTTACTGTAACTGTTCCTGTGAGGTGTATCCACTACTACAGTAGTTACTGTAACTGTTCCTGTGAGGTGTATCACTACTACAGTAGTTACTGTAACTGTTCATGTGAGGTGTCTCCATTACTACAGTAGTTACTGTAACTGTTCATGTGAGGTACTACAGTAGTTACTGTAACTGTTCATGTGAGGTGTATCACTACTACAGTAGTTACTGTAACTGTAACTGTTCATGTGAGGTGTATCACTACTACAGTAGTTACTGTAACTGTTCATGTGAGGTGTATCTACTACAGTTACTGTAACTGTTACAGGTGTAGTTACTGTAACTGTTCATGTGAGGTGTATCACTACTACAGTAGTTACTGTAACTGTTCATGTGAGGTGTATCACTACTACAGTAGTTACTGTAACTGTTCATGTGAGGTGTATCACTACTACAGTAGTTACTGTAACTGTTCATGTGAGGTGTATCACTACTACAGTAGTTACTGTAACTGTTCATGTGAGGTGTATCACTACTACAGTAGTTACTGTAACTGTTCATGTGAGGTGTCTCCATTACTACAGTAGTTACTGTAACTGTTCATGTGAGGTGTATCCACTACTACAGTAGTTACTGTAACTGTTCATGTGAGGTGTCTCCATTACTACAGTAGTTACTGTAACTGTTCATGTGAGGTGTATCACTACTACAGTAGTTACTGTAACTGTTCATGTGAGGTGTATCACTACTACAGTAGTTACTGTAACTGTTCATGTGAGGTGTATCACTACTACAGTAGTTACTGTAACTGTTCATGTGAGGTGTATCACTACTACAGTAGTTACTGTAACTGTTCATGTGAGGTGTATCACTACTACAGTAGTTACTGTAACTGTTCATGTGAGGTGTATCACTACTACAGTAGTTACTGTAACTGTTCATGTGAGGTGTCTCCATTACTACAGTAGTTACTGTAACTGTTCATGTGAGGTGTATCACTACTACAGTAGTTACTGTAACTGTTCATGTGAGGTGTATCCATTACTACAGTAGTTACTGTAACTGTTCATGTGAGGTGTCTCCATTACTACAGTAGTTACTGTAACTGTTCATGTGAGGTGTATCCACTACTACAGTAGTTACTGTAACTGTTCATGTGAGGTGTATCACTACTACAGTAGTTACTGTAACTGTTCATGTGAGGTGTCTCCATTACTACAGTAGTTACTGTAACTGTTCATGTGAGGTGTCTCCATTACTACAGTAGTTACTGTAACTGTTCATGTGAGGTGTCTCCACTACTACAGTAGTTACTGTAACTGTTCATGTGAGTAACTGTTCATGTAGTATCCACTACTACAGTAGTTACTGTAACTGTTCATGTGAGGTGTATCCACTACTACAGTAGTTACTGTAACTGTTCATGTGAGGTGTCTCCACTGTACTACAGTAGTTACTGTAACTGTTCATGTGAGGTGTATCCACTACTACAGTAGTTACTGTAACTGTTCATGTGAGGTGTACTCAGTAGTTACACTACTACAGTAGTTACTGTAACTGTTCATGTGAGGTGTATCCATTACTACAGTAGTTACTGTAACTGTATCACTACTACAGTAGTTACTGTAACTGTTCATGTGAGGTGTATCCACTACTACAGTAGTTACTGTAACTGTTCATGTGAGGTGTATCCACTACTACAGTAGTTACTGTAACTGTTCATGTGAGGTGTATCACTACTACAGTAGTTACTGTAACTGTTCATGTGAGGTGTATCCATTACTACAGTAGTTACTGTAACTGTTCATGTGAGGTGTATCCACTACTACAGTAGTTACTGTAACTGTTCATGTGAGGTGTATCCACTACTACAGTAGTTACTGTAACTGTTCATGTGAGGTGTCTCCATTACTACAGTAGTTACTGTAACTGTTCATGTGAGGTGTATCCACTACAGTAGTTACTAACAGTAGTTACTGTAACTGTAGTTACTGTAACTGTTCATGTGAGGTTCATGTGAGGTGTCTCCATTACTACAGTAGTTACTGTAACTGTTCATGTGAGGTGTATCACTACTACAGTAGTTACTGTAACTGTTTCTACTACAGTAGTTACTCCACTACTACAGTAGTTACTGTAAGTTACTGTAACTGTTCATGTGAGGTGTATCCACTACTACAGTGTTACTGTAACTGTTCATGTACTCCACTACTACAGTAGTTACTGTAACTGTTCATGTGAGGTGTATCACTACTACAGTAGTTACAGTAGTTACTGTAACTGTTCATGTGACTGTAACTGGTGTATCACTACTACAGTAGTTACTGTAACTGTTCATGTGAGGTGTATCACTACTACAGTAGTTACTGTAACTGTTCATGTTACTGTAACTGTTCATGTGAGGTGTATCACTACTACTGTAACAGTAGTTACTGTAACTGTTCATGTGAGGTGTTACTACAGTAGTTACTGTAACTGTTCATGTGAGGTGTATCACTACTACAGTAGTTACTGTAACTGTTCATGTGAGGTGTATCACTACTACAGTAGTTACTGTAACTGTTCATGTGAGGTGTATCACTACTACAGTAGTTACTGTAACTGTTCACTACTACAGTAGTTACTGTAACTGTTCATGTGAGGTGTATCACTACTGAGTTACTGTGTTCTCCATTACTACAGTAGTTACTGTAACTGTTCATGTGTGAGTAGTGTAACTGTTCATGTGAGGTGTATCACTACTACAGTAGTTACTGTAACTGTTCATGTGAGGTGTATCACTACTACAGTAGTTACTGTAACTGTTCATGTGAGTAGTGTAACTGTTCACTACTACAGTAGTTACTGTAACTGTTCATGTGAGGTGTATCACTACTACAGTAGTTACTGTAACTGTTCATGTGACTACTACAGTAGTTACTGTAACTGTTCATGTGAGGTGTATCACTACTACAGTAGTTACTGTAACTGTTCATGTGAGGTGTATCACTACTACAGTAGTTACTGTAACTGTTCATGTGAGGTGTCTCCATTACTACAGTAGTTACTGTAACTGTTCATGTGAGGTGTATCACTACTACAGTAGTTACTGTAACTGTTCATGTGAGGTGTCTCCATTACTACAGTAGTTACTGTAACTGTTCATGTGAGGTGTATCACTACTACAGTAGTTACTGTAACTGTTCATGTGAGGTGTATCACTACTACAGTAGTTACTGTAACTGTTCATGTGAGGTGTCTCCATTACTACAGTAGTTACTGTAACTGTTCATGTGAGGTGTATCACTACTACAGTAGTTACTGTAACTGTTCATGTGAGGTGTATCACTACTACAGTAGTTACTGTAACTGTTCATGTGAGGTGTATCACTACTACAGTAGTTACTGTAACTGTTCATGTGAGGTGTATCACTACTACAGTAGTTACTGTAACTGTTCATGTGAGGTGTATCACTACTACAGTAGTTACTGTAACTGTTCATGTGAGGTGTCTCCACTACTACAGTAGTTGCAGCTTATGTAGAAATATGTTGCTCAGAAAGAAATCCCAGGTCATTAAATAATAATACACTCCCTGTATCCCAAATGCAGCCTATTCCTCTACATAGTGCATTACTTCTGTCGAGAGCCCTATGAATCCTGGTCAAAAGTAGTGCACTATATAGTGAATAGGGTGCCATTTGAGATACAGCCTCTGTCTTCTGGCATGCTGTCAAAACAGGCATCATCACACCGAGCCAACGGCGGCTGTGTTGGAAGTGTGTGTGTGTTGGATGTGTGTGTGTTTGTGTGTGTTGGAAGTGTGTGGTGTTATGGGGTGACATGGCTCTTCCTGACAGCAAGAGAGCTGCCTGCCTGACTGCAAGCGAGAGTCTCTGAAGAATTAAAACCAGAGAAAGATGCTGTCTGCATCCCAGATGGCACCGTATTCCCAGAAGTAGAACACTAGTTTTGACCAGAGCCCCGTGGCCAACCGTAGTGCACTAGTTTTGACCAGAGCCCTGTGGCCAACAGTAGTGCACTAGTTTTGACCAGAGCCCTATGGCCAACAGTAGTGCACTAGTTTTGACCAGAGCCCTGTGGCCAACAGTAGTGCACTAGTTTTGACCTGAGCCCTATGGCCAACAGTAGTGCACTAGTTTTGACCTGAGCCCTATGGCCAACAGTAGTGCACTAGTTTTGACCTGAGCCCTATGGCCAACAGTAGTGCACTAGTTTTGACCTGAGCCCTATGGCCAACAGTAGTGCACTAGTTTTGACCTGAGCCCTATGGCCAACAGTAGTGCACTAGTTTTGACCTGAGCCCTATGGCCAACAGTAGTGCACTAGTTTTGACCTGAGCCCTATGGCCAACAGTAGTGCACAGTAGTGCAACAGTACTAGTTTTGACCTGAGCCCTATGGCCAACAGTAGTGCACTAGTTTTGACCTGAGCCCTATGGCCAACAGTAGTGCACTAGTTTTGACCTGAGCCCTATGGCCAACAGTAGTGCACTAGTTTTGACCTGAGCCCTATGGCCAACAGTAGTGCTCTAGTTTTGACCTGAGCCCTATGGCCAACAGTAGTGCACTATAAAAGGAATAGGATGCCATATGGAATGCAGACGCTGTTTTAATCAAAGAGGGTCAAAGTTAGGAGTCAAACAGAGATTCTCCTGATGGAGGATCAACAACAGAAGGTGTTCACTGTGTGATCAATGACGTTCTTAATGGAGAAATAGGAAGAGAGAAACAATCATTTAATATCAACAAACTGATGGCAAGTGCTCTGATGAAGAAGCCTGCTCTGAGAAGCATCAGCATGAAACCTTACTGAAAGGAATGAAGTTGACTTCCTGAACCTTCCGTCAATATTTCATGAAAACCGGTTGGTCCGTTTAGAAGAAGTGGTACTGTAACTGCCTCTAGAAGTGGTACTGTAACTGCCTCTAGAAGTGGTACTGTAACTGCCTCTAGAAGTGGTACTGTAACTGCCTCTAGAAGTGGTACTGTAACTGCCTCTAGAAGTGGTACTGTAACTGCCTCTAGAAGTGGTACTGTAGCTGCCTCTAGAAGTGGTACTGTAACTGCCTCTAGAAGTGGTACTGTAACTGCCTCTAGAAACTGTAACTGTCTCTAGAAGTGGTACTGTAACTGCCTCTAGAAGTGGTACTGTAACTGCCTCTAGTAGTGGTACTGTAACTGCCTCTAGAAGTGGTACTGTACCTGCCTCTAGAAGTGGTACTGTAACTGCCTCTAGTAGTGGTACTGTAACTGCCTCTAGAAGTGGTACTGTAACTGCCTCTAGAAGTGGTACTGTAACTGCCTCTAGAAGTGGTACTGTAACTGCCTCTAGAAGTGGTACTGTAACTGCCTCTAGAAGTGGTACTGTACCTGCCTCTAGAAGTGGTACTGTAACTGCCTCTAGAAGTGGTACTGTACCTGCCTCTAGTAGTGGTACTGTAACTGCCTCTAGAAGTGGTACTGTAACTGCCTCTAGAAGTGGTACTGTAACTGTCTCTAGAAGTGGTACTGTAACTGCCTCTAGAAGTGGTACTGTAACTGCCTCTAGTAGTGGTACTGTAACTGTCTCTAGAAGTGGTACTGTAACTGCCTCTAGAAGTGGTACTGTAACTGCCTCTAGAAGTGGTACTGTAACTGCCTCTAGAAGTGGTACTGTAACTGCCTCTAGAAGTGGTACTGTAACTGCCTCTAGAAGTGGTACTGTAGCTTCTTCCACTGCCTGGAATTTCACATCACACTTTATAAAGGTAGAACCCAAAATGTAATGAATTGAACAAGCAATTCTAACTCCTTAACCAACTAAAAGCCATCCAACCATTTACACCCTCAAACAGTGTCTACTTCAAATCCTTTCATAGGGATGGGGAACGAATAACTAGACATATACTGAATACATGATTACATTTTCAATTCTGAACAGACGGTTCCTAACACAGTGAAAGCTCATGCACATTATGCATCACGACAGAGGCTGGTCAAGCAGGCCAGAGAAATTAAAGCATATTCAGAGGCTGGTCAAGCAGGCCAGAGAAATTAAAGCATATTCAGAGGCTGGTCAAGCAGGCCAGAGAAATTAAAGCATTTTCAGAGTCTGGCAAGTGATTTAGTATCTTTTTGTACTCTTTTCTCATGGACATTCACAAACACATACAGTACACTCATGCAACTATCATGTCTCCATGCAGACAGGTTGATAATATGACAAGCACTGGCGAGAATAGGAGAACTAGCCGATAGAACAGCACTGCAATAGCAAATGTAGATCATAAACAATATCAAAACGTGAAAGGGGCCGAGGAGCTGGAGGACTGGTTTAGTTCTGAGCCCCAGAACCAGAGAGCTGGTTGGTTGGTTGCTTGGAGGGAGGGAGACAAGGTCTGCCTCCAAAATGGCACCCATATTCCCTATATAGTGAACTACTTTTGTTAGGGCTCTGGTCAAAAGTGGTGCACTATATAGGGAATAGGATGCCATTTGGGACGCAGACAATTTCCTCCCAAAAAGCACCTTAAAGTAACTGAGTCTCAGGTCCAGAGAGCTGGTTGGGAAACCATCAGAAACTCTGACTGAGAGAAGTATCAAGCAGTGTTTTTCACTGCTGTCCAGCCAAGTCCAAAGGGGAAACTGTGAAATGCTCTGCTGCTGCTGCTGTTTACAAGACAGAGAACATCTCAGAGAGAAAAGGCTTGTAAAATGCCCCGAAATGCATTCCTGGAGAGAGACATTCCACACAGAGCAGACTATCATGAGTCTCCTTTCAAACACGCACGGCGCCTCCAGCCCTCACTCAGGGAGCCGGCATACTGTAGCATTCCATGGGAAAGAATAGCACTGTACCTTAAAGCTGTAGTCCGTCATTCAAACTACAACAAAGCAGATGCTCCAGCCCCGCCACTTTTGTTGGTATACAGCTGAGAGATGTGTCTGAATAAATGTAACCACTCTTAAATTCATAGACGGAGCTATGGATGCAAGAACTGACCATCCAGGAGATCAAAATGATAGTTTAACCACATTCTGAAGCTACACAGTGTTTGTTTACCATTACACTGACGGTGTAAGACAGTTCTACTAAGCTCATGAGGCATTCATAACTTATATTCTTTAGGAATCAATGGCTACATCCACCATTGATTCCTAAATAATATAAGTTACGAATGCCTCATGAGCTTAGTAGAACTGTCTTACACCGTCAGTGTAATGGTAAACAAACACTGTGTAGCTGTCTCTCTGTCCCCCATTGAAAATTGAAAAAAAAAATTGCTGTACAAATCACAGATTTCACCTTTAAAACATCAAACCACTGCATGGGCCCACGGGAATGAAGAGGATATGACATACTGATCCACTGAGGGGGCCCACGGGGATGAAGAGGATATGACATATTGATCCACTGAGGGGGCCGACATCCTACAGATACATTGACAAGCAGCATTGTGTTTCCCAGCTTCATTGACCAACAGAAAGCAGCACAGAGAGCCAGGGGGACACTGCTGTGTAAATGACAGTGATTAACAAACTGCCTGGATGCTGGAAAGGGAACTGTAGACTGTACTTAGTGGCTGATTCACTAAGCATCCACACCTGCCTCATGGCTTTACAATATAATCAATGCATTCATACCTGCTGGCTACTGACTGTATTTGTTTTATTAGCTTTTATGTGTTTTTACTCTCTCTGAAATAGCAGGTGCAAATGCTTAGTGCATCGAATATATTAGATAAAACAAAACAAAACAATGAACAAACCCAAGATGTATGGCAAGGTGTAATACACAATTGGAATATGGCAAACCGGCCAAATAAATGTCAACGTAAAACATGATGGATTTATAAATCTTCAACATGGTACATGTGTACGGGAAGAAAGCCAATAATGTCTTATAAAATACAATCAAAGTTAAAAACGCAGTGACAGAGGTCAATAAAAATAGTGACATAAGTCAAAAAATGTGAACAAAAAATGGCAAAGATGACCCAATAACATCAAACAGTGACAAAGTTATGTAAGAACATCTACAAACCCCCTAATCCCCCATCGCTACAATTAACATCATCTGGAGACTGTATCCATGGATCTATGTCTATGGATGTACTTCAATAGTTTGACAGATCACGGCCCCAAGTCATATCACAACCATGAGTCAAGAAGAGAGGGTGGATCCAGCAGAGAGGTTATTTTTCTTCATAAACTCTTCATTTTGGCACATTGGAGAGGAAGTCAAATTGGATATTCCAGAGGAGAGATGCTCTCCAGTGGAGGATGACAGACATAATGAGAAAATATTAGGCCAAACTCACTCTCTCCCCCTCTCTCTCTCCCTCTCTCTCTCTCTCTCTCTCTCTCTCTCTCTCTCTCTCTCTCTCTCTCTCTCTCTCTCTCTCTCTCTCTCTCTCTCTCCAGCTCGCGTCTCTCTCTCTCTCACAAGTCTCTCTCTCTCTCTCTCTCTCTCTCTCTCTCTCTCTCTCTCTCTCTCTCTCTCTCTCTTCTCTCTCTTCCAGCCGCGTGGAGTAGAGGAGGCACAAGTCAAGAGACAAACACCCCAAGAGACAAACATTTTCCTCTTGATTTTCCCAACAAATAATTATTTGTAAAGAAGAAGCTGCATTTTGATTAGAACTACTTTGAAGCATTGAAGCATATCAAATAAACCAGACAGGACATTGAAGCATATCAAATAAACCAGACAGGACATTGAAGCATATAAAATAAACCAGACAGGACATTGAAGCATATCAAATAAACAGACAGGACATTGAAGCATATCAAATAAACCAGACAGGACATTGAAGCATATCAAATAAACCAGACAGGACATTGAAGCATATAAAATAAACCAGACAGGACATTGAAGCATATCAAATCAACCAGACAGGACATTGAAGCATATCAAATAAACCAGACAGGACATTGAAGCATATAAAATAAACCAGACAGGACATTGAAGCATATCAAATCAACCAGACAGGACATTGAAGCATATCAAATAAAAAGACAGGACATTGAAGCATATCAAATAAACAGACAGGACATTGAAGCATATCAAATAAACAGACAGGACATTGAAGCATATCAAATAAACAGACAGGACATTGAAGCATATCAAATAAACAGACAGGACATTGAAGCATATCAAATAAACAGACAGGACATTGAAGCATATCAAATAAACAGACAGGACATTGAAGCATATCAAATAAACCAGACAGGACATTGAAGCATATCAAATAAACAGACAGGACATTGAAGCATATCAAATAAACAGACAGGACATTGAAGCATATCAAATAAACAGACAGGACATTGAAGCATATCAAATAAACCAGACAGGACATTGAAGCACATCAAATCAACCAGACAGGACATTGAAGCATATCAAATCAACCAGACAGGACATTGAAGCATATCAAATCAAACAGACAGGACATTGAATCACATCAAATCAAACCAGACAGGACATTGAATCATATCAAATAAACCAGACAGGACATTGAATCACATCAAATCAAACAGACAGGACATTGAAGCATATCATCAAACAGGGAAAACCATTAAAGCAATAGAAACAGGTCAGTTGAATTCTGAGTGTTACTTAATATGATGAATACGATTAGCCTAGACCAGCGTTTCCCAAACTGGGTCCTGGGGACCCTAACGGGTGCACGTTTTGGTGTTTGCCCTATTTGAATCAGCTGTGTAGTACTAGGGCATAAACCAAAACATGCACCCCTTGGGGTCCCCAGGACCCAGTTTGGGAAATGTGGTCTAGACACAGTAGATTAAGTACATTCACTTGGTAGTTACATTGTAATTGTTGACAGCCGTATATTATCTTACTCGTAGTCAGTTATACTGTATCAACGTTAACACTGGTAGTTAGATAAACAGAACACTGTGAGGTAGCTAGATGCCCCTGCTCTAAAACAGGGGTGGGCAGCTCCAGTCCTCCAGGGCCTGATTGGTGTCACAGTTTTCGCTCCAGCCCCAGCTAACACACCTGACTCTAATAATCACCTGGTCATGATCTTCAGTTTAGAATGCCAGGTGATTAATCAGCTGTGTTTGCTAGGGATGGAGAAAAAGTGTGTGACCAACCAGGCCCTGGAGGACTGGAGCTGCCCACCCCTGCTCTAAGACATAAGGACCAACACATTAGGACACATGACACTGCTAGAAGAGATGGTACTATATTGAACCAAAAAGGGTTCAATCGATGACTCTCTTCATAAACATGGCTCTCAAACGGGATCTACATGGAACCGCAAAGCACCTACATGTTTAGCAGTATAATTCATCACTAGAACCTGCATGGCTCTTACAACAGGAACTAGAAGAGATTGCACAGTGGGCGCAGCATGCTAGGTAATTCTATTCAATGTCTTATAGAGGTAGCAAATCAAATTGTTATTGATGTAGGAGTGTGTTTGTGTGAGCTGAGCAGTCAGAGAGTCGTTATTGATGAAGGAGGTTGTTTGTGTGAGCTGAGCAGTCAGAGAGTCGTTATTGATGAAGGAGGTTGTTTGTGTGAGCTGAGCAGTCAGAGAGTTGCCGAGGGTTTGACAAAGGATGTCCACTCTCCACCCTCTCTCCCTCACTCCTTTCCTTTTAGATTTTACCAGAACTTTGTTTTTCGTGGAGTTGAGGGGAGTGAGGTATCAATCGTGGTGCTCTTTTCTGTCCAAACTGATATTACTTTCTCGTATTCTCCTCCCAATTCTTCATTTGTCTTCATATTATCACAGAGAGAAAGAGAGAGAGAGAGAAAAAAGAAAGAAAGAAAGACAAAAAGAGAGAGAGAGAGAGAGAGAGAGAGAGAGAGAGAGACGGCTCAGCTATGTTGATCACCAACAGCACCACACTCCTCCTTTCCTTACCCCCTTCTCTCCATCTCATCCCTTCAGTCTGTATTGATATATCTGGCTAGCAGGAGAGAAATACCTACGAATCCTTACAACACAGTAGTGTCCATTCACTTTCATTGAATCCCCCAGACGTTCACACAAACAACCTCTGAAAGAAAGCAAATATATTTTCCAATTCTCCTCACTCTCTTGTTTCAGCAACACATCTTCCCTAAAAGAGTAGTCATTTTATTTCACTCTCTTGTTTCAGCAACACATCTTTCCTAAAAGAGTAGTCATTTTATTTCACTCTCTTGTTTCAGCAACACATCTTCCCTAAAAGAGTAGTCATTTTATTTCACTCTCTTGTTTCAGCAACACATCTTTCCTAAAAGAGTAGTACTTTTATTTCACTCTCTTGTTTCAGCAACACATCTTTCCTAAAAGAGTAGTACTTTTATTTCACTCTCTTGTTTCAGCAACACATCTTTCCTAAAAGAGTAGTAGTTTTATTTCACTCTCTTGTTTCAGCAACACATCTTCCCTAAAAGAGTAGTACTTTTATTTCACTCTCTTGCAACACATCTTTCCAGTTTTATTTCACTCTCTTGTTTCACACATCTTTCCTAAAAGAGTAGTAGTTTTATTTCACTCTCTTGTTTCAGCAACACATCTTTCCTAAAAGAGTAGTACTTTTATTTCACTCTCTTGTTTCAGCAACACATCTTTCCTAAAAGAGTAGTAGTTTTATTTCACTCTCTTGTTTCAGCAACACATCTTCCCTAAAAGAGTAGTAGTTTTATTTCACTCTCTTGTTTCAGCAACACATCTTCCCTAAAAGAGTAGTAGTTTTATTTCACTCTCTTGTTTCAGCAACACATCTTCCCTAAAAGAGTAGTAGTTTTATTTCACTCTCTTGTTTCAGCAACACATCTTCCCTAAAAGAGTAGTAGTTTTATTTCACTCTCTTGTTTCAGCAACACATCTTCCCTAAAAGAGTAGTAGTTTTATTTCACTCTCTTGTTTCAGCAACACATCTTCCCTAAAAGAGTAGTAGTTTTATTTCACTCTCTTGTTTCAGCAACACATCTTCCCTAAAAGAGTAGTAATTTTCTCTTCCTTCTGTCTCCATCACAACACAGAACTACAAGGTCTTTGGGTATTGGAAGCTACATTGTTTATTCTATTTAGATTGTAAGATCATTTTTGTTTCAACTCAGTGACCTGAGCTCTCCTGCTACTGGCTTGAAGGCAGGTACTCAGGTGAGCTAAAGTACACCACCAAACTCAGTAATAACCCATGAATACACCTGCACACAACTTCCCTTCATTCAAAAAGTAGCTTTGAGCTGTATTAAAGGCTGTTATGTATTACTTCAGGTCAGGTTATAGTGTAGCAGATGTGGTCAGAGTGGAGAGGAGTGGAGAGGAGTGGAGAGGAGTGGAGATGGAGAGGAGTGGAGAGGAGTGGAGAGGAGTGGAGAGGAGTGGAGAGGAGTAGAGAGGAGTGGAGAGGAGTGGAGAGGAGTGGAGAGGAGTGGAGAGGAGTGGGAGGAGGAGAGGAGTGGAGAGGAGTGGAGAGGGAGTGGAGTGGAGGAGTGGAGAGGAGTGGGAGGAGTGGAGAGGAGTGGGAGGGTAGAGGAGTAGAGAGGAGTGGAGGGGAGAGTGGGGGAGTGGAGAGGAGTGGAGTGGAGAGGAGGGGTGGAGAGGAGTGGAGAGGAGTGGAGAGGGAGAGAGGGTGGAGAGGAGTGGGAGGAGTGGAGAGGAGTGGATAGGAGAGGAGTGGGAGGAGGGGAGAGGAGGAGAGGAGTGGAGAGAGGTGGTAGAGAGGAGTGGAGAGGAGTGGAGAGGAGTGGAGAGGAGTGGAGTGGAGAGGAGAGGGAGTGGAGAGGAGGTGGAGAGAGGAGAGGAGAGGAGGAGGGGAGTGGAGAGGAGGGGAGTGGAGAGGAGTGGAGAGGAGTGGAGAGGAGTGGGGGGAGTGGAGAGGGAGTGGGGGGAAGTGGAGAGGAGAGGGAGTGGAGAGGAGTGGAGAGGAGTGGGGGAAGTGGATAGGAGAGGAGTGGAGGGGAGTGGGGGGAGTGGAGAGGAGAGGAGTAGGAGGTGGTAGAGAGGAGTGGAGAGAAGTGGAGAGGAGTGGAGAGGAGTGGAGAGGAGTGGAGAGGAGTGGAGGGAAGTGGAGAGGAGGGGAGTGGAGAGGAGTGGAGAGGAGTGGAGGGAAGTGGATAGGAGAGGAGTGGAGAGGAGTGGAGAGGAGTGGAGGGAAGTGGATAGGAGAGGAGGGAGAGGGAGTGAAGTGGAGTGGGGGAAGTGGATAGGAGAGGAGTGGAGAGGAGTGGAGGGGAGTGGAGGGAAGTGAAGTGAAGTGGAGTGGAGTGGAGAGGAGTGGAGAGGAGTGGAGGGAGTGGAGTGAAGTGGAGTGGGGGAAGTGGATAGGAGAGGAGTGGAGAGGAGTGGAGAGGAGGGAAGTGGATAGGAGAGGAGTGGAGAGAGAGGGGTGGGGTGGTAGAGAGGAGTGGAGAGGAGAAGATAGGAGGGAGTGGAAGAGAGGGAGGAGAGGGGTGGAGAGAAGTGGAGAGGAGTGGAGAGAGGTGGAGAGAGGAGAGGAGAGGAGAGGGGAGAATAGGAGTGGAGAGGGGTAGAGTGGAGTAGAATAGAATAGAGTAGAATAGAGTAGAGAAGAGCACAGTAGATTAGAGCAGAGCAGAGTAGAGTAGAGTAGAATAGAGCAGAGCAGAGTAGAGTAGAATAGAGCAGAGCAGAGTAGAGTAGAATAGAGTAGAGCAGATTAGATAAAAATTGAAGAGTAGTATAAAAGAAAACAAGAAGAGAAAAGAAGAATAGAGTAGAATAGAATAGAAGAGTAGAGTAGAATAGAATAGAACAGAATAGAGTAGAGTAGAATTGAACAGAATAGAGTAGAATAGAATAGAAGAGTAGAGTAGAATATAATAGTAGAGTAGAGTAGAATATAATAGAACAGAATAGAGTAGAATAGAACAGAATAGAGTAGAATTGAACAGAATAGAGTAGAATATAACAGAATAGAGTAGAACTGAGTAGAGCACAGTAGAGTAGAGCACAGTAGAGTAGAGCAGAGCAGAGTAGAGCAGAGCAGATTAGGGTAGAGCAGAAGAGATGACAATTGAAGAGAAGGGTATAAAAGATAAGAGAAAATAAGAGTTGAGTAGAACACAACTTATTTTCTTATATTCTATTCAGATGTAGATCTATTATGCTGGTGTGAGACAGAGTGTGGAGGAGCATTACTTTATGTCTCCAGTGGTTTTAGCAGCCTGTGGTTCTTACCTTGAGGGCCGGGGGGGCCTTCTTCCCCTGGAGGCCCTGGGGATCCGTCGTTGCCAGGGGGACCGGGAGAACCCTGTCGAACCTGCGCCGCTAAAATGGCAGCCGGCGTCTTCTGCATGGCATGGCTTGATAGTCTCTCTGGTGAGTGACATAAAAATTCTGTATTACAATAATACCAACAATGTCTGCAAGTGATAGACAATTCACATTCTGTATCATAATAATACCAACACTCTCTGCAAGTGATAGATTCACATTCTGTATCATTGTAACAATGGTGCCGGGGAAGAAGGCTGGCGTTTTATGTGTCCCCAACCGATTGTGTTTTTTTGTTAGTTTATTTGCGTTGTTTGTAACTTATTTTTTAACTTATTTTGTACATTGCCGCTACCGTCTCTCACGACCGAAAAATAACTTCTGGACATCAGGACCGTGATTACTCACCACGGACTGGCAGAATCTTTTTTTTCCTTTAACGATGTGAACGATATACTGCTTCTCGGGAACAGGCCCAGATCCCTGTGATTTGCGTGAAGAAAAGGCAGAGAAAAAGGGGCCAGAGGGCGGGCTGCCTTCTGAGAATTCGTAGGCAATCGAAATAAACCTCCACTTCCTTCCATTCTGCTAGCAAACGTGAAATCTTTGGAGAATTAAATAGATGACATACGCAAACGTTTAAACTATCAAAGGGACATTCAAATATCTGTAATATCTTATGCTTCACGGAGCCGTGGCTGAAAGACGACACTATCAACATACAGCTGGCTGGTTATAAATAACAGCTGGTGCACGATATCTAAGGAAGTCTCGAAGCTATTGCTCGCCTGAGGTAGTGTATCTCATGATAAGCTGTAGACCACACAATCTACTTAGAGAGTTTTCATGTGTATTTGTTGTAGCTGTTTACATACTATACCACAGATTGAGGCACTAAGACAGCATTGAATGAGCTGTATTCCGCCATAAGCAAACAAGAAAACGCTCACCCAGAGGCGGCGCTCCTAATAGCCGATGACTTTAACGCAGGGAAACTTGAATCCGTTTTCAAAAATTTAGATCAGCATGTTAAATGTGCAACCAGAGGGAAAACAACTCTGGACCACCTTTACTCCACACACAGAGATGCATACAAGTCTCTCCCTCGCCCTCCATTTGGTAAATCTGACCATAATTCTATCCTCCTGATTCCTGCCTACAAGCAAAAATTAAAGCAGGAAGCACCAGTGACTAGATCAATAAAAAAGTGGTCAGATGAAGCAGATGCTAAGCTACAGGACTGTTTTTGTAGCACAGACTGGAATATGTTCTGGGATTCCTCTGAGGAAATTGAGGAGAACACCACATCAGTCATTGGCTTCATCAATAAGTGCATCAACGACGACGTCCCCCACAGTGACCGTACGTACATACCCCAATCAGAAGCCATGGATTACAGGCAACATCCGCACTGAGCTAAAGGCTAGAGCTGCAACTTTCAAGGAGCAGGACTCTAACCTGGAAGCTCATAAGAAATCCCGCTACGCCCTCGGACGAACCATCAAACAGGCAAAGCATCAATACAGGACTAAGATCGAATCGTACTACACCGGCTCTGATGCTCGTTGGATGTGGCAGGGCTTGCAAACCATTACAGACTACAAGGGGAAGCACAGCCGAGAGCTGCCCAGTGACATAAGCCTACCAGACGAGCTAAACTACTGCTATGCTCACTTCGAGGCAAATAACACTGTTACATGCATGAGAGCACCAGCTGTTCTGGAAGACTGTGTGATCACGCTCTCTGCTGCCAATATGAGTAAGACCTTTAAACAGGTCAACATTCACAAGGCCGTGGGGCCAGACAGATTACCAGGACATGTACTGTGAGCATGCACTGACCAACTGGCAAGTGTCTTCACTGACATTTTCAACCTCTCCATGTTCGAGTCTGTAATACCAACATGTTTTAAGCAGACCACCATAGTCCCCGTGCCCAAGAACACTAAGGTAACCTGCCTAAATGACTACCGACCCGTAGCACTCACATCTGTAGCCATGAAGTGCTTTGAAAGGCTGGTCATGGCTCACATCAACACCATTATCCCAGAAATCTTAAACCCACTCCAATTTGCATACCGCCCAAACAGATCCACAGATGATGCAATCTCTATTGCACTCCACACTGTCCTTTCCCACCTGGACAAAAGGAACACCTATGTGAGAATGCTATTCATTGACTACAGCTCAGCGTTCAACACCATAGTGCCCTCAAAGCTCATCACTAAGCTAAGGACCCTGGGACTAAACACCTCCCTCTGCAACTGGATCCTGGACTTCCTGACGGGCTGGCCCCAGGTGGGAAGGATAGATAACGACACAGCCGCCACGCTGATCCTCAACACAGGGGCCCCTCACGGGTGGTGCCAGAATAACAACCTATCCCTCAACATGATCAAGACTAAGGAGATGATTGTGGACTACAGGAAAAAGAGGACCGAGCACGCCCCCATTCACATCGATGGGGCTGCAGTGGAGCAGGTTGAGAGCTTCAAGTTCCTTGGTGTCCACATCACCAACAAACTAAGGGTAGCCTAGTGGTTAGAGCGTTGGACTAGTAACTAGTAACCGGAAGGTTGCAAGTAACCGGAAGGTTGCAAGTTCAAATCCCCGAGCTGACAAGGTACAAATCTGTCGTTCTGCCCCTGAACAGGCAGTTAACCCACTGTTCCTAGGCCGTCATTGAAAATAAGAATTTGTTCTTAACTGACTTGCCTAGTTAAATAACGGTAAAATTTAAATAAAAAAAAAACATGGTCCAAGCACACCAAGACAGTTGTGAAGAGGGCACGACAAAACCTATTCCCCCTCAGGAGACTGAAAAGATTTGGCATGGGTTCTCAGATGCTCAAAAGGTTCTACAGCTCCACCATCGAGAGCATCCTGACTGCTTACATCACCGCTTGGTATGACAACTGCTCGGCCTCCGACTGCAAGGCACTTCAGAGGTTAGTGCGAACGGCCCAGTACATCACTTGGGCCAAGCTTCCTGCCATCCAGGACCTCTATACCAGGCCCTAATAATTGTCAAAGACTCTGGCCACCCCAGTCACAGACTGTTCTCTCTGCTACCGCACGGCAAGCGGTACCGGAGCGCCAAGTCTAGATCAAAGAGGCTTCTAAACAGCTTCTACCCCCAAGCCATAAGACTCCTGATCATCTAATCAAATGTCTACCCAGACTATTTACATTGGCCCTTTTACACCACTGCTACTCTCTGTTGTCATCTATACATAGTCACTTTAATAACTCTACCTTCATGTACATATTACCTTAACTAACCGGTGTCCCTGCACATTGACTCTGTACCGGTACCCCCCTGCATATAGTCTCGCTATTGTTATTTTACTGCTGCTCTTTAATTACTTGTTACTTTTATTTCTTATTCTTATCCATATTTTTTAAAACTGCATTGTTGTTGTTGTTAAATAAGCATTTCACTGTTAGGTCTACACCTGTTGTATTCGGCGCATGTGACGAATAACATTTGATTTGATAATATACCAACACTCTCTGCAAGTGATAGACAATTCAAGAGCTTGTGACTAGAAGGTTCTATCTGCAAAAAGATGATTCCGAGATAGTTGGCTTTAAAGTTCCAAACCCTCATTGGTTTGAATGGTGTCAGCAATTTGTATATTTTATTATTTTGAATTTAACAACATGAATTGGGCTATTTAGACTACTATATAGGTAGAAAACATTGAACAGAACAACAATATGTCCATAACTCAGACAGAACCTTACAGGCCCAGGCTCTAAAATTGAAATTCTGTATCAGAAAACATAAAACGGTAGAATAGGTGATACAGTAGCTCATTAGTTAGTTAGGATATGTACTAAACCGAGGCTTGCATACCACTCTGCCATTCAATATCACAACACAGTGGCAGAACAATAAAATACCTTCACCCAGCATGAACTATTCTTTTACTTGGGACTCTTTTACTTCCTGAAGAACTAAGGCAACAATATCCAATTTAGATTTCCCCCCCGATTTAGAAATCCTGAAATCCTTAAAAGTGTGAGGAGAAAACAAAGGGACCCCCTGAAGGATAAATTGGGTCGACAACAAGTTAGGATTCAGACGCAACAGCTGTACCTTCAAACAACCGCAATACTTCATTCCGGATAAACATTTTAATTTCCTCCATGGAATTGGCATCATTCTGTGTGTGAGAGAGAGAGAGAGAGAGAGAGAGAGAGAGAGAGAGAGAGAGAGAGAGAGAGAGAGAGAGAGAGAGAGGGGGAGAGAGAGAGAGAGAGAGAGAGAGAGAGAGAGAGAGAGAGAGATATACAGACAGACAGGCATAAGAGAGAGAAGCAGAAACAGAATAACACAAACTTAACCAAAACGTCTTTAACAGATTAAGAAAATGTAATTAGCGAGAGACAGCAGTAGTTCATGTGAGAGAGAGAGAGAGAGAAAGAGAGAGATATACAGACAGACAGGCATAAGAGAGAGAAACAGAAACAGAATAACACAAACTTAACCAAAACGTCTTTAACAGATTAAGAAAATGTAATTAGCGAGAGACAGCAGTAGTTCATGTTTTATTCAACATGGTATAACATTGCAGTGTCTTCAGAGATAAAGAGATGCACTGCTGCATGGCATAATAATCAACTCCTCTCTCCCTGTTTGCCTGTTTCCCTGCCATCTATCTCAGCCTCAAAGTAAGATTGCTGTTTGCTCAGAATGTTTGTGTGGAGAGAGTCTTGAATTTTAGAGGAGAACATTGGCAACAGAATGGAATGGAAATCCTAGCTGTAGAAATGCTCTTTCAGAGTTCCTTATTCTTCTGACTGCCCAAGGAAACGACTGAGAAATGCATTATAATACTGTATTTCTGGTGGACTCCAGATAGTGGTACTGATAAAGGAATGGGATTTATGAGTGTGAGGCTCCACTAAACACCCAGTAGTATGAACAACTAGAATAAAACCCAGGGAGAAAAACAGGGACTTGTGTGTTTGAAACACCTTTGCAATCAGAGCTTAAACCTCATATACTGTTACAATAAACTGTGATCATCTGTGGACCATTTTCTAAAAAGGTTCTTCGTATTGTCTGTGTCTTGATAGGTAGAGGAGAGGATGAAACCAAACCCGGGGAACTTTATAAAGGTATTAAAGTAACAATATTCAGGGCCATTTTCGAACATCGATATTGATCACTCAAATATTATCGTGTTCTATTGCGACTGGTTTAAAAACAGGGTACTTGTATTTTGGCAGTGCTGAATATCACGGGATGAGTTGCCAATGTACTTTTGTGTTTAATAGGGTCACTGTTCTGTTCTATGAGAGAAAGATATAGGAGGGTAACCCTTTAGTACTTGTTTTCTTGGCATTCAGAAGTCTTTCATCTCTGTTGTGTTATGTAACCCTCTACATGCTGCGTGTAGAATAGCTGTGACACACAGAGGTGTTTTTCCATCCTCTCCAGCTCTCTCCTCACTCCCACGCTCTCTCCTTCTCTCTCTCCTCACTCCCACACTCTCTCCTTCTCTCTCTCCTCACTCCCACACTCTCTCCTTCTCTGTCTCCTCACTCCCACACTCTCTCCTTCTCTCTCTCTTCACTCCCACACTCTCTCCTTCTCTCTCTCCTCACTCCCACGCTCTCTCCTCTCTCCTCACTCCCACGCTCTCTCCATCTCTCTCCTTCTCTCTATTCCTCTCTCCTTTCCTCCCTCTCTCTCCTTTCCTCCCTCTCTCTCATTTCCTCCCTCTCTCTCATTTCCTCTCTCTCTCTCATTTCCTCTCTCTCTCTCATATCCTCCATCTCTCTCCTTTCTTCCATCTCTCTCCTTTCTTCCATCTCTCTCCTTTCTTCCATCTCTCTCCTTTCTTCCATCTCTCTCCTTTCTTCCATCTCTCTCCTTTCTTCCATCTCTCTCATTTCTTCCATCTCTCTCTTTCCCTCTCTCCTTCCCTCTCTCTCTTTCCCTCTCTCCTTCCCTCTCTCTCTAGCCCTCTCTCCTTCTCTCGCTCCCTCTAGCCCTCTCTCCTTCTCTCGCTCTCTCTAGCCCTCTCTCCTTCCCTCTCTGCGCTCCTCTCTCTCTAGTCCTCTCTCCTTCTCCCTCTCTCCGCCCCTCTCTCTCTAGCTCTTCTCTCCTTCCATCTCTCCCGACCCCCCTGTGGGTTGAGCTGATCAGGAGTGGGAGGTGAGGAGCAGAAACAACCTAGCTGGCTTCATTATGCCTTTCTGTTATCTGCTGTGTCATATGTTGCTCCACACAGCTCCACACAACTCTATGCTACTGCAGTACTGCATTCATTTACAGAGAAAGAGAGATATACGCTAATTACTTAGACCACTGAAGAAAGGAGGATGTTTAGATTCTGTAATTATGTGTGACTGAGGATAGTCTTTGTTTTTATGGGCGGGTATAGACAAACACACACAAAAATGTGGAGCATGAATTTCCAGTGAGTCTATGGGTTTATGGTTGGACGATGTGTGTTGGGAGATCTCTGTTGGGAGATCTCTATGAGTGTTGGGAGATCTCTGTAAAACATACCTTAAAGGGGTGTACATAAGTCATTCACAACACCTTTATAAAACAGGTCATGACACCTTTATGACAGGATCATTCACAACACCTTTATAAAACAGGACATGACACCTTTATGAGTGTTACAGGATCATTCACAACAAACTTGATAACACATTTATTCAACATCATTCAAGATGGGAGTTTGGCTACACTTGGCCACTTTGGGGGAGATATAACCAACGTACCAGAGGGCTTCGTGTGTTTGGAGGAGATATAACAACGTACCAGAGGGCTTGGTGTGTTTGGAGGAGATATAACCAACGTACCAGAGGGCTTGGTGTGTTTGGGGGAGATATAACCAATGTACCAGAGGGCTTGGTGTGTTTGGGGGAGATATAACCAACGTACCAGAGGGCTTGGTGTGTTTGGGGGAGATATAACAACGTACCAGAGGGCTTGGTGTGTTTGGGGGAGATATAACCAACGTACCAGAGGGCTTGGTGTGTTTGGGGAGATATAACCAACGTACCAGAGGGCTTGGTGTGTTTGTTTGGGGAGATATAACCAACGTACCAGAGGGCTTGGTGTGTTTGGGGGAGATATAACCAACGTACCAGAGGGCTTGGTGTGTTTGGGGGAGATATAACCAACGTACCAGAGGGCTTGTGTGTTTGTACCAGAGGGCTTGGTGTGTTTGGGGGAGATATAACCAACGTACCAGAGGGCTTGGTGTGTTTGGGGGAGATATAACCAACGTACCAGAGGGCTTGGTGTGTTTGGGGAGATATAACCAACGTACCAGAGGGCTTGGTGTGTTTGGGGGAGATATAACCAACGTACCAGAGGGCTTGGTGTGTTTGGGGAGATATAACCAACGTACCAGAGGGCTTGGTGGTGTGTTTGGGGGAGATATAACCAACGTACCAGAGGGCTTGGTGTGTTTGGGGGAGATATAACCAACGTACCAGAGGGCTTGGTGTGTTTGGGGGAGATATAACCAACATACCAGAGGGCTTGGTGTGTTTGGGGAGATATAACCAACGTACCAGAGGGCTTGGTGTGTTTGGGGGAGATATAACCAACGTACCAGAGGGCTTGGTGTGTTTGGTGGAGATATAACAATGTACCAGAGGGCTTGGTGTGTTTGGGGGAGATATAACCAATGTACCAGAGGGCTTGGTGTGTTTGGTGGAGATATAACCAACGTACCAGAGGGTTTGGTGTGTTTGGGGGAGATATAACCAACGTACCAGAGGCCATGATGTGTTTGGTGGAGATATAACCAACGTACCAGAGGCCATGATGTGTTTGGTGGAGATATAACCAACGTACCAGAGGCCATGATGTGTTTGGGGGAGATACAACCAATGTACCAGAGGGCATGATGTGTTTGGGGGAGATATAACCAACGTACCAGAGGGCTTGGTGTGTTTGGGGGAGATGTAACCAACATACCAGAGGGCTTGGTGTGTTTGGTGGAGATATAACCAACGTACCAGAGGGCATGGTGTGTTTGGGGGAGATATAACCAACGTACCAGAGGGCTTGATGTGTTTGGTGGAGATATAACCAACGTACCAGAGGGCTTGGTGTGTTTGGGGGAGATATAACCAACGTACCAGAGGGCTTGGTGTGTTTGGGGGAGATATAACCAACGTACCAGAGGGCTTGGTGTGTTTGGGGGAGATATAAACAACGTACCAGAGGGCTTGGTGTGTTTGGGGGAGATATAACCAACGTACCAGAGGGCTTGGTGTGTTTGGGGGAGATATAACCAACGTACCAGAGGGCTTGGTGTGTTTGGAGGAGATATAACAACGTACCAGAGGGCTTGGTGATGCTATGGGACCTGGGGGGCCAGGGTCTCCTCGGTGGCCTTGGGGCCCGATAGGTCCCACTATTCCTGGGTCTCCTGTCCTTCCCCTCTCTCCTTGGACTCCCCTCGCTCCAGGTATCCCTGGGTCCCCCTGCAGTAGGAGATCAGTAAAGAACAATCACATCAAATGTGTATTGGTCATGTACACATATTTAGCAGATGTTATGTAGTGAAATGCTTATGTTCCTAGTTCCAACAGTGCAGTAATACCTGACAGTAGAAAACAATACATATACATTCCAATATACCAATATGTATAATGGTTCAATCTAGCTGGCCGGTGAGCTCCCGCCATGTGGTTTACAGTACACCCTCCGGTTTCCAATTCAGATCTACAATCACTTTATTTAACTAGGCCATCAGTGTAAATAAGAAAATATTCTTCATTGACTTGCCTGGTTAAATAAAAGGGTGAGGGGGTTGTTGTCAGTCCCACTCCAGACTGTACCGGAGGCATTCTGATAGAGCATTGGCATAAGGCCACTCTGGCTTTGGGCTGATACTGTCACTACCAACGCCTCAGCATTACTCAATCAGTCCTCATCCAGCCATTACCCTGATTGAGCCCACTCAGATACACATCCCCAGGGTCTGTGGCCAATTCTGTCACCATGTATCTTAGCTCTCCTACAAACCGCCATTACTAGCATTTGGGAACAGATTACACTGTAGAAGACTGTGACAGGGCTTTAGAAACAGATTACACTGTAGAAGACTGTGACAGGGCTTTAGAAACAGATTACACTGTAGAAGACTGTGACAGGGCTTTATAAACAGATTACACTGTAGAAGACTGTGACAGGGCTTTAGAAACAGATTACACTGTAGGAGACTGTGACAGGGCTTTATAAACAGATTACACTGTAGGAGACTGTGGCAGGGCTTTATAAACAGATTACACTGTAGAAGACTGTGACAGGGCTTTAGAAACAGATTACACTGTAGAAGACTGTGACAGGGCTTTAGAAACAGATTACACTGTAGAAGACTGTGACAGGGCTTTAGAAACAGATTACACTGTAGGAGACTGTGACAGGGCTTTAGAAACAGATTACACTGTAGAAGACTGTGACAGGGCTTTATAAACAGATTACACTGTAGAAGACTGTGACAGGGCTTTAGAAACAGATTACACTGTAGAAGACTGTGACAGGGCTTTAGAAACAGATTACACTGTAGAAGACTGTGACAGGGCTTTAGAAACAGATTGCACTGTAGAAGACTGTGACAGGGCTTTAGAAACAGATTACACTGTAGAAGACTGTGACGGGGCTTTAGAAACAGATTACACTGTAGAAGACTGTGACGGGGCTTTAGAAACAGATTACACTGTAGAAGACTGTGACAGGGCTTTATAAACAGATTACACTGTAGAAGACTGTGACAGGGCTTTAGAAACAGATTACACTGTAGAAGACTGACAGGGCTTTAGAAACAGATTACACTGTAGAAGACTGTGACAGGGCTTTAGAAACAGATTACACTGTAGAAGACTGTGACGGGGCTTTAGAAACAGATTACACTGTAGAAGACTGTGACAGGGCTTTAGAAACAGATTACACTGTAGAAGACTGACAGGGCTTTATAAACAGATTACACTGTAGAAGACTGTGACAGGGCTTTAGAAACAGATTACACTGTAGAAGACTGTGACAGGGCTTTAGAAACAGATTACACTGTAGAAGACTGTGACAGGGCTTTAGAAACAGATTACACTGTAGGAGACTGTGACAGGGCTTTATAAACAGATTACACTGTAGAAGACTGTGACAGGGCTTTATAACAGATTACACTGTAGAAGACTGTGACAGGGCTTTAGAAACAGATTACACTGTAGAAGACTGTGACAGGGCTTTAGAAACAGATTACACTGTAGAAGACTGTGACAGGGCTTTAGAAATAGGGGTTTCAGAAATACAATGGTGGCATACAAAATGCATTGAATTTCAGTTACCTTTACAAAATTCTTAGGCCCCTCAGGGGGAAAAACATGTGTTTCTATGCATCATTGCCTTTTGGTTGGGTTAGGTTCTGTGTGATCTTTTTCCATCACAAACAATGAGTTGTGTTCATGGAAAACAGCGTCAGAGAAACAAAATAAAGGTGCTTACCCGTTCTCCCTTGGATCCTCTGTCTCCTAGTCTACCTGTGGCTCCCTGTAAGAAGATAAAACAGATCACAGTATGAACACATGACAGAGGAGTGCAGGTTCTGTCTGAAATACTCTGCTGATTGCAGAGAGACAGAGAAGTCCCTCCAGACCAGAGAGAAGAGCAAAGAGCACTGATAAATAATTGGATATTTGGAATGAAGATGACCCCAAGGCTAGTCTTCTCTCTCTTTACCCACTCCTCTCTTTGTCTCCTCTCCTCTCCTTTTTATTTATTTTTTATTTCACCTTTATTTAACCAGGTAGGCTAGTTGAGAACAAGTTCTCATTTGCAACTGCGACCTGGCCAAGATAAAGCATAGCAGTGTGAACAGACAACACAGAGTTACACATGGAGTAAACAATTAACAAGTCAATGACACAGTAGAAAAAAAAGGGGAGTCTATATACATTGTGTGCAAAAGGCATGAGGAGGTAGGCGAATAATTACAATTTTGCAGATTAATAACACTGGAGTGATAAATGATCAGATGGTCATGTACAGGTAGAGATATTGGTGTGAAAAAGAGCAGAAAAGTAAATAAATAAAAACAGTATGGGGATGAGGTAGGTAAAAATGGGTGGGCTATTTACCGATAGACTATGTACAGCTGCAGCGATCGGTTAACTGCTCAGACAGCAGATGTTTGAAGTTGGTGAGGGAGATAAAAGTCTCCAACTTCAGCGATTTTTGCAATTCGTTCCAGTCACAGGCAGCAGAGAACTGGAATGAAAGGCGGCCAAATGAGGTGTTGGCTTTAGGGATGATCAGTGAGATACACCTGCTGGAGCGCGTGCTACGGATGGGTGTTGCCATCGTGACCAGTGAACTGAGATAAGGCGGAGCTTTACCTAGCATGGACTTGTAGATGACCTGGAGCCAGTGGGTCTGGCGACGAATATGTAGCGAGGGCCAGCCGACTAGAGCATACAAGGCGCAGTGGTGGGTGGTATAAGGTGCTTTAGTGACAAAACGGATGGCACTGTGATAAACTGCATCCAGTTTGCTGAGTAGAGTGTTGGAAGCAATTTTGTAGATGACATCGCCGAAGTCGAGGATCGGTAGGATAGTCAGTTTTACTAGGGTAAGTTTGGCGGCGTGAGTGAAGGAGGCTTTGTTGCGGAATAGAAAGCTGATTCTTGATTTGATTTTCGATTGGAGATGTTTGATATGAGTCTGGAAGGAGAGTTTACAGTCTAGCCAGACACCTAGGTACTTATAGATGTCCACATATTCAAGGTCGGAACCATCCAGGGTGGTGATGCTGGTCAGGTGTGCGGGTGCAGGCAGCGAACGGTTGAAAAGCATGCATTTGGTTTTACTAGCGTTACTAGCGTCCTCTCCTCTCCTCTCCCTCCCCTCTCCTCCCCTCCCCTCCCCTCCCCTAGCACTCAAAAGCACACTGCTTTTGTCAGACACCCACTGAGGCCAACGTGGGTCTAATCTGTAGCTCTGTAATCACCCCCATCAACATCAACCAATCCTCCACACTCAGGGTCATTTAATGATTGCTTATCATTTTAAATTTCCCAACCCACGCTTGTGTCTTAGCTTATTCACATTCAAAAAATGTTTATTGTTGCAATAACTAGACTGCCAGGTCCCGTTATAATCTTAACAATTGGTGGCAGCAGTGAAGTGATTGACAGGATGTCTTTCATTCCAAATCCTCAATCAAAAAACAACCTTTTTAAATGATTCTGGGATGACTGTTGTTCCTGTGTCTGAGGATGTATGGAGTTCTCCAAGGACTGTGTTTCACCTTCCACATTGTCTGTCACAGCTTCCCTGCATCACATAGCCCCACTTCCCTCTGTGGACTGTATGCCTCCTCTCTCCTCCCTCCCCCTCCCTCCCTCCCTCCCTCCCCTCCCTCCCTCCCTCCCTCCCTCCCTCCCTCCCTCCCTCCCTCCCTCCCTCCCTCCTACTCTGCCTGCCTGCCCTCCCTTCCTCCCTGCTCCCTCCCCTCCCCCTGCCTGCTCCCTCCCTCCCTCCCTCCCTCCCTCCCTCCCTCCCTCCCTCCCTCCCCCTCCTGCCTCCCTCCCTGCCTCCCTCCCTCCCTCCCTCCCTCCCTCCCTCCCTCTGCCTGCCCTCCCTCCCTCCCTCCCTCCCCCCTCCTCTCTCTCTCTCTCTCTCTCTCTCTCCTCCCTCCCTCCCTCCCTCCTCTGCCTGCCTGCCTGCTCCCTTCCTCCCTGCCTCCCTCCCCTTCTGCCTGCCTGCTCCCTCCCTCCCTCCCTCCCTCCCTCCCTCCCTCCCTCCCTCCCTCCCTCCCTCCCTCTCTCTCTCTCTCTCTCTCTCTCTCTCTCTCCCTCCCTCCCTCCCTCCCCCTCCCTCTCTCCCTCCCTCCCTCCCTCCCTCCTCCCTCCCTCCCTCCCTCCCTCCCTCACTCACTCACTCACTCACTCACTCACTCACTCACTCACTCACTCACTCACTCACTCACTCACTCACTCCCTCCTACTCTGCCTGCCTGCCTCCCTCCCTCCCTAGCTAGGAGAGAAACACCTGTCGTTAGCTCTATGTGCAACACTGCTCTCAGAACTACACTCCTCCATTCTCCTCTCCTCTCTTGCTTTCCAGGTCTCCCTCGCTCCCTCCATCTCACTGACTGTATAACCTCTGGGAACACCTTTGTATCCATTTACTGTGAGGATTACTGTCTCCATGCAAAATGCAATCTGGCACGATCATGTGGTTTTAAAAGCAACGGGCAGCAGAGAACTCTGTTCTCCTCCTCCTCGCCTACATTCATCTGCAGCCCTCTCTCTATTTTTTATTTCTGCTATGTTATTCCCCAACGCCTGATGGGAGGCTTACATCTATCATCGTGCCCACTGAATTCGACTTCCATCGTCGCTCTCTGGGCCTGGCATTAAACCTCAAAGCCAGATCATTGCAGTACAGTGAGAGGAGTTTTTAAGGAACGTTTAGAATAGGAGCACATTCACCTGCTAGATGGCACTGTTGCCCCACCGAATGATTGAGAACAAGAGATACACCATCTAACAACAAGGCATTAAAATCTCTCTCTCTCTCTCTCTCTCTCTCTCTCTCTCTCTCTCTCTCTCTCTCCCTCTCCTCTCTCTCTCCCTCTCCCTCTCCCTCTCCCCCTCTCTCCCTCTCTCCCTCTCTCCCTCTCCCCTCTCCCTCCCCCTCTCCCCCTCTCTCCCTCTCTCCCTCTCTCCCCTCTCCCCTCTCCCCCTCTCTCCCTCTCCAAGATGTTGTTGATGGAAGTGGGTGAAATAATAAGAAGTTGGCCCTTCCTTCCGCTCACTGTTGAGATCTCTGTGATATAGACTGACAGATGTACCAATGTACCGACCAGTTACTCTATCTGTTGTTGGTATTTATAGTTCAGCTAATTAGAATGGAATTGATGGTGAATCATACTGTTATAATTCAGCAAAACAGGGTAGCCTAGTGGTTAGAGCGTTGGACAAGTAACCGGAAGGTTGCAAGTTCAAACCCCTGAGCTGACAAGGTACAAATCTGTCGTTCTGCCCCTGAACAGGCAGTTAACCCACTGTTCCTAGGCTGTCATTGAAAATAAGAATTTGTTCTTAACTGACTTGCCTAGTTAAATAAAGGTAAAAAAAAATAAAAATATGACAGAGTACAAAACACAACTAGTGATGTCATATGACAGAGTACAAAACACAACTAGTGATGTCATATGACAGAGTACAAAACACAACTAGTGATGTCATATGACAGAGTACAAAACACAACTAGTGATGTCATATGACAGAGTACAAAACACAACTAGTGATGTCATATGACAGAGTACAAAACACAACTAGTGATGTCATATGACAGAGTACAAAACACAACTAGTGATGTCATATGACAGAGTACAAAACACAACTAGTGATGTCATATGACAGAGTACAAAACACAACTAGACATATTTTCAGTAGAGATCACAGTGGCAGTTGTTTTATTTTTTACTCGTTAAGTTTTATCCAAACACTTATCTGCATATGAAAATAGATCATTCTTCTCTTTTTCACGAACAGTTATCTATGACTGCCTCCCAGCATTAACTGTATAGTTAGTATACAAAGACTAAAAGTCAACACAGCCCAACATCTGCAGGATATATGTGAGTTATTATCATTAAATGGTCTAATATGCAAATAGAAGCGTTTTAATGCACCTGTTGTGATGCCGTAGCTCAAGGGCTAGATAACAGCACTACTGTCAAGGATGCTGCTGGTACGTCTTTTTGTTGAGGGACATATTGTGTATGTGTGTGTGTGTGTGTGTGTGTGTGTGTGTGTGTGTGTGTGTGTGTGTGTGTGTGTGTATGTATGTATGTGTATGTATGTATGTATGTATGTATGTATGTATGTATGTATGTATGTATGTATGTATGTGTGTGTGTATGTGTGTGTATATGTGTATGTATGTATGTATGTATGTATGTGTATGTATGTATGTATGTATGTATGTATGTATGTGTGTATGTATGTATGTATGTATGTATGTATGTATGTATGTATGTATGTATGTATGTATGTATGTATGTATGTATGTATGTATGTATGTGTATGTATGTATGTATGTATGTATGTATGTATGTATGTATGTATGTATGTATGTATGTATGTATGTATGTATGTATGTATGTATGTATGTATGTATGTATGTATGTATGTATGTATGTATGTATGTATGTATGTATGTATGTATGTATGTATGTATGTATGTATGTATGTATGTATGTATGTATGTATGTATGTATGTATGTATGTATGTATGTATGTATGTATGTATGTATGTATGTATGTATGTATGTATGTATGTATGTATGTATGTATGTATGTATGTATGTATGTATGTATGTATGTATGTATGTATGTATGTATGTATGTATGTATGTATGTATGTATGTATGTATGTATGTATGTATGTATGTATGTATGTATGTATGTATGTATGTATGTATGTATGTATGTTCGATCGGGTCGACCCTGGTGCATTCTGGATATGCGTCTCAAATGGCACCCTATTCCCTATTACTATGTATGTATGTGTATGTATGTATGTATGTATGTATGTATGTATGTATGTATATGTATGTATGTATGTATGTATGTATGTATGTCAATGTATGTATGTATGTATGTATGTATGTATGTATGTATGTATGTCTAAGTTATTTTCTCTCACCTTGTACCCAGGAAGTCCATCTTTCCCAGTTAATGGGCCTCCCCTGATCAAGTGATTGTATGTGAACCAGAACACAAAGATGGAAAACAAAGACATTTTATATAATCCAACAATCCAACGTCGATGGGTCTGCAAAACCCTGGTGCATTCTGGATATGTATTGTCTGTAAATGGCACCCTATTCCCTATTACTGCAAAACAGTCATGTACTATATTGGCTCTGAATAGGGCTCTGTTATGTATAAAAGTATGTGCACTATATAGGGAATAGGGTAGTCTGGTCAAAGTAGTGTACTATATAGGGAATAGGGCTCTGTTAAAAGTATGTATGTGTATATAGGGAATAGGGCTCTGTTAAAAGTAGTGTACTATATATGGAATAGGGCTCTGGTCAAAGTAGTGTACTATATAGGGAATAGGGCTTTGGTCAAATGTAGTCATACTATTTTTGTATGTTGATAATAGGGCATTTGTAAAATGTAGTGTTTGTATATAGGGAATAGGGCTCTGGTCAAAGTAGTGCACTATATATTATGGAATAGGGCTCTGTCAAAGTAATGTACTATATAGGAATAGGGCTCTGGTCAAAGTAATGTACTGTATATAGGTGAATAGTGGCTCTGGTCAAAGTAGTGTACTATGTATAGGGAATAGGGCTCTGGTATAAAGTAATGTACTATAGGGAATAGGGCTCTGGTCAAAGTAATGTACTATATAGGGAATAGGGCTCTGGTCAAAGTAGTGCACTATGGGAAGGGAATAGGGCTCTGGTCAAAGTAATGTACTATATAGGGAATAGGGCTCTGGTCAAAGTAGTGCACTATATAGGGAATAGGGCTCTGGTCAAAGTAATGTACTATATAGGGAATAGGGCTCTGGTCAAAGTAGTGTACTATATAGGGAATAGGGCTCTGGTCAAAAGTGTATCAGGGGTAGGAATAGTCAAAGTGTACTATATAGGGAACAGGGCTCTGGTCAAAGTAGTGTACTATATAGGGAATAGGGCTCTGGTCAAAGTAGGTGTACTATATAGGGAATAGGGCTCTGGTCAAAGTAATGTACTATATAGGGAATAGGGCTCTGGTCAAAGTCTAGTGTACTATATAGGGAATAGGGCTCTGGTCAAAGTGTCACTATATAGGGAATAGGGCTCTGGTCAAAGTAGTGTACTATATAGGGAATAGGGCTCTGGTAGTGACAATAGAATAGTGTCAAAGTAATGTACTATATAGGGAATAGGGCTCTGATCAAAGTAGTGTACTATATAGGGAATAGGGCTCTGGTCAAAGTAGTGCACTCTATAGGGAATAGGGCTCTGGTCAAAGTAGTGTACTATATAGGGAATAGGGCTCTGGTCAAAGTAGTGCACTCTATAGGGAATAGGGCTCTGGTCAAAGTAGTGTACTATATAGGGAATAGGGCTCTGGTCAAAGTAATGTACTATATAGGGAATAGGGCTCTGGTCAAAGTAGTGTACTATATAGGGAATAGGGTGCCGTTTGTGACAGACAGAGTAATCTCTCTCCACAGTTAATGGGATATCTGAAGCGTGGGATAACGATGGTGATTGCTGTGTGAACACTAATGTTCTACTCTCTGCTTACAGACGGATGGAATTATAACTAAAGAAACCATTTCTGATGATAATAACATACAATAATGTCATCGTTCTGCAAAACAAGCCTGGACTAATAAGCTTATTTAAACCAGATTTAAACAGATTGTCCCTTAAATCAAGCTCTTTCATTGACATGGAAATGCAGACATCTATGGTAAATGTAACACAGCACTTGGCTCTGCAATGTGAGGGACTGTGTTGTTATCAATATAAACTATGTCTACAAACCTAATACTGCCGGCATACTGGCAGTCTGAGCCTATACAGTCATATAGGAACATTGTACATCTCTCAGCAATATGTAAGAACCATCTACTCTCTGTTCATTGGTAACATTTGTATATTCAGACTCTTTGACTTTTCCATGTTTTCTTACGTTGCAGCCTTATTCTAAAATGGATTTAATAAACATGTTTCATATTTCATTTTTTGTTGTTGATAAATTAGCATTTCTAAAAACCTGTTTTTTCTTTGTCATTATGGGGTATTGTGTGTAGATTGATGAGGGGGGGAAAACAATTGAATCAATTTCAGAATAAGGCTGTAACGTAACAAAATGTGTAAAAAGTCAAGAGGTCTGAATACTTTCCAAAGGCCCTGTATGTACTGTACATAGAGTGACATCTCACTTGGCTCTGCATGTACACTCTTAGAAAAAGGTTCCAAAAGGGTTCTTCGGCTGTCCCCAAAGGTGAACCCTTTTTGGTTCCAGTAGAACCCTTTCGGGTTACATGTAGAAAGGGTCCTACATAGAACCCAAAAGGACTAAACCTGGAACCAAAAAGGGATCTTCAAAGGATTCTTCTATGGGAAAGGCCAAAAACCCTTTAAGGTTCTTTAAAGCACCTTTTTGTTCTAGGTGTATGGACATCTCCTGTTGAGGGTAGGTGTCTAATCAGGGATATGGACTATCTCCCGTTGAGGAGGTGTCAGGTGTATAATCTCGTTGAGGGACTGTCTATGGGACTATCTCCCGTTGAGGGTAGGTGTCTAATCAGGGGTATGGACTATCTCCCGTTGAGGGTAGGTGTCTAATCAGGGGTATGGACTATCTCCCGTTGAGGGTAGGTGTCTAATCAGGGGTATGGACTATCTCCCGTTGAGGGTAGGTGTCTAATCAGGGGTATGAGGAAAGAAGAGCAGAGGTAAAGTAAAATTCTTACAGGAGCACCTTGGGGTCCCTCAGGACCTGGGAATCCTGTCTACCCCAGCGGGCCCCTCTCACCCTGTCAGGGAATAAACACTCATATGTGTCACTGTTACTGTTACTGAAGGTGTTGTGTGTGTGTGACAGAGAGAAGGAGGGATGCCTTTGACTGACAGCTGACAGGAGAGAGACTGGAGTATAGTATTACATCTGAAGGAGTATTACATCTGAAGGACTGTTCACTGGGTATAGTAGAGAGAGAGCGAGAGAGAGAGAGAGACATCTGAGAGAGAGAGAGCGAGTTCACTGGGCGAGATTACATCGAGGACTGTTCACTGGGTAGAGTAGTTACATCAGGGAGAGAGAGAGATTAAAAGCATCCTGTTCACTTACCGGTTACATCCCCAGGACTGTTCACTGGGTATAGTATTACATCTCCAGGTTTCCCTGGGTCAATCACACAGACAGGATGAGAATAGTACACATTAAGGACTGTTCACTGGGTTTTATTACATCTAAGGACTGTTCACGTTAGCTAGCACCTCAACTGAAGGACTGTTCACTGTCCAGCAGGTATTACTGTACTACATCAGGACTGTTCACTGGGTATAGTATTACATCTGCAGGACTGTTCACTGGGTATAGTATTACATCTGCAGGACTGTTCACTGGTATAGTATTACATCTGAAGGACTGTTCACTGGGTATAGTATTACATCTGCAGGACTGTTCACTGGGTAGTATTACATCTAGGACTGTTCACTGTATTACAGGACTGTTCACTGGGTATAGTATTACATCTGAAGGACTGTTCACTGGGTATAGTATTACATCTGAAGGACTGTTCACTGGGTATAGTATTACATCTGAAGGACTGTTCACTGGGTATAGTATTACATCTGACTGTTCAGGACTGTTCACTGGGTATAGTATTACATCTGAAGGACTGTTCACTGGGTATAGTATTACATCTGAAGGACTGTTCACTGGGTATAGTATTACATCTGAAGGACTGTTCACTGGGTATAGTATTACATCTGAAGGACTGTTCACTGGGTATAGTATTACATCTCTGTTCACTGGGTATGAAGGACTGTTCACTGGGTATAGTATTACATCTGAAGGACTGTTCACTGGGTTTAGTATTACATCTGAAGGACTGTTCACTGGGTATAGTATTACATCTGAAGGACTGTTCACTGGGTATAGTATTACATCTGAAGGACTGTTCACTGGGTATAGTATTACATCTGAAGGACTGTTCACTGGGTATAGTATTACATCTGAAGGACTGTTCACTGGGTATAGTATTACATCTGAGGGACTGTTCACCGGGTATAGTATTACATCTGAGGGACTGTTCACTGGGTATAGTATTACATCTGAGGGACTGTTCACTGGGTATAGTATTACATCTGAAGGACTGTTCACTGGGTATAGTATTACACTGTTCTGAAGGACTGTTCACTGGGTATAGTATTACATCTGAAGGACTGTTCACTGGGTATAGTATTACATCTGAAGGACTGTTCACTGGGTATAGTATTACATCTGAAGGACTGTTCACTGGGTATAGTATTACATCTGAAGGACTGTTCACTGGGTATAGTATTACATCTGAAGGACTGTTCACTGGGTATAGTATTACATCTGAAGGACTGTTCACTGGGTATAGTATTACATCTGAAGGACTGTTCACTGGGTATAGTATTACATCTGAAGGACTGTTCACTGGGTATAGTATTACATCTGAAGGACTGTTCACTGGGTATAGTATTACATCTGAAGGACTGTTCACTGGGTATAGTATTACATCTGAAGGACTGTTCACTGGGTATAGTATTACATCTGAAGGACTGTTAGTATTACATCTGAAGGACTGTTCACTGGGTATAGTATTACATCTGAAGGACTGTTCACTGGGTATAGTATTACATCTGAAGGACTGTTCACTGGGTATAGTATTACATCTGAAGGACTGTTCACTGGGTATAGTATTACATCTGAAGGACTGTTCACTGGGTATAGTATTACATCTGGGACTGTTCACTGGGTATAGTATTACATCTGAAGGACTGTTCACTGGGTATAGTATTACATCTGAAGGACTGTTCACTGGGTATAGTATTACATCTGAAGGACTGTTCACTGGGTACATAGTATTACATCTGAGGGACTGTTCACTGGGTATAGTATTACATCTGAAGGACTGTTCACTGGGTTTAGTATTACATCTGTTCATATGAAGCATTGTTCACTGGGGATACTACTATAGTATTACTGTGTTCTGTCTGTGTCATTTCTTATAGATTTGAAGTCAATGTCCATGACATGTTATCGTTTCCTCAGTTATCGTTTTCCTCAGACCATGATGTTTTCTGTGGCCAGCATCAAGTGCAGCAAAAGAGCGTGAACAAATGGAAGTTTCAAGGCATCCTTCTGTTGTGTGCAGATCATTAAAAGTACTACTTACTGAAGGCCCAGGTATTCCAGGGGCTCCAGGCATCCCCAGATCACCCTACAGGACAAAATACAGCCTGTTATACAACTCAAACCTACAGCAACATACAGCCTTTTATACAACTCAAAACACAACATTCACAGCAACATACAGCCTTTTATACAACTCAAACCTACAGCAACATACAGCCATTTTTATACAACTCAAACCTACAGCAACATACAGCCTTTTATACAACTCAAAAAGCCTACAGCAACCATACAGCCTTTTATACAACTCAAACCTACAGCAACATACAGCCTTTTATACAACTCAAACCTACAGCAACATACAGCCTTTTATACAACTCAAACCTACAGCAACATACAGCAACATACAGCCTTTTATACAACTCAAACCTACAGCAACATACAGCCTTTTATACAACTCAAACCTACAGCAACATACAGCCTTTTATACAACTCAAACCAATACAGCCCTACAACTCAAGCAACATACAGCCTTTTATACAACTCAAACCTACAGCAACATACAGCCTTTTATACAACTCAAACCTACAGCAACATACAGCCTTTTATACAACTCAAACCTACAGCAACATACAGCCTTTTATACAACTCAAACCTACAGCAACATACAGCCTTTTATACAACTCAAACCTACAGCAACATACAGCCTTTTATACAACTCAAACCTACAGCAACATACAGCCTTTTATACAACTCAAACCTACAGCAACATACAGCCTTTTATACAACTCAAACCTACAGCAACATACAGCCTTTTATACAACTCAAACCTACAGCAACATACAGCCTTTTATACAACTCAAACCTACAGCAACATACAGCCTTTTATACAACTCAAACCTACAGCAACATTCAGCCTTACAGTATATAAGTCAAGTCTACAGCACTTCACCCTACAGGACAAGACACATCTTCGTTATATAACTGAAATAGACATAGAACTACTTATACAACTATATCATGAATAAACCAAATCACCATGAGGTTTGAAACAAGAACAGAGACAGACAGAGAAGCTCCATAGAGAAGCATCATGGTTATGTTTATGCATCTCTCAGGACTTGTCTTTCAAAGCCCATTCTGAGACTATTCTATTCTAGTCCATATACTTGTATTCAGACAGACATCACCTCTTGTTGAAGTGATGCTGTGGATCTATCAGAAACAAACTCTCCTTAACCTTTAGTGTCAAATAAAAGCAGCAGTGTTGAGCCCTTGGCCATTTGTCTGTAATATGAGGTGTGTGTGTGTGTCTGAACGATATGGCCATAACTCTCTGACGACAGCTCCCTGAAGGAAGGACAGACACGCGTGCTAGCCTTGACATCTAGATTAAGACCTAGAGGTGTGAGGGATGTTACACAGACACATAGAGCTGTAACCCCCATACCAAGGTCATCTACATCAGTATGTTACAGTATGTTACTGACGGTAGTGTCCTGGTAGTTATTACATGACCTCACCAGATTTCCCCACTGCTTTAATTACGTTGGTAACCAGTTTATAATAGCAATAAGGCACCTTGGGGATTTGTGGTATACAGCCAACGTACCACGGCTAACGGCTGTATCCAGAACAGCCCTTAGACGTGGTATAATGGCCATATACCACACTCCCTCATACCTTATTTCCTAACTGTAATCTGGTGAGGTCATGCAGGATGAGGATGGTCTGCAAGCGCTGTCTCAGCTTGGCTCGGCTCGGCTTGGCTCGGCTTGGCTCAGTACTGTATAAAGGCTACAGGTGGGCTGTATGTGGCTTACCTTGGCTCCAGGTAGTCCTTCTAGTCCAGGTAAACCCATGGATCCGGGATCTCCCTGGGACATAACACATAGTAGTTAGTCTAGGACAGAGAGAGTGATTGAGTGATTGAGTGAGTAAGTGAGTGAGTGAGTGAGAGTGAGTGAGTGAGCAAGTGAGAGAGAGAGAGAGAGAGAGAGAGAGAGAGAGAGAGAGAGAGAGAGAGAGAAAATATATATATATAGAGAGAGAGAGAGAAAGAGAGAGAGAGAAAGAAAGATATAAAGAGAGAGAGAGAGAGAAGAGAAGAGAGAGAGGAGAGAGAGAGAGATGAGAGAGAGAGAGAGAGAGAGAGAAAGAAAATATATAAAAGAGAGAGAGAGAGAGAGAGAGAGAGAGAGAGAGATGGAGTAGGGTGTGAAGGATGGAGAACAAGGTATGTTGGTATAGGAGATCACCTTTCAAAACAGTAGACTGATTGTGATACGTTTTTACTTCAAGATAGAACTATCTATAAGACTACAGATCTATCTCTCATTGCATGCAGTCAGCAGCTTATTTGGGTCTTTCTCCTTAGTACAGTAGAAATTCACATCCCTCCTCCCCCTTCTATTGGTCTGGTTTGTCTCCTTTACTACAGTATAATACACATCCCTCCCCCCTTCTATTGGTCTGGTCTGTCTCCTTTACTACAGTATAAATACACATCCCCCTCCTCCCCCTTCTATTGGTCTGGTCTGTCTCCTTTACTACAGTATAAATACACATCCCTCCTCCCCTTCTATTGGTCTGGTCTGTCTCCTTTACTACAGTATAAATACACATCCCTCTTACCCCTTCTATTGGTCTGGTCTGGCTCCTTTACTACAGAAGAAATACACATCCCTCCTCCCCTTCTATTGGTCTGGTCTGTCTCCCCTAAATACACTCCCTCCTACCCCTTCTGGTCTGGTCTGGCTCTACATATGTGGATGGAGAAATGGTATTACACACTACTGTAGGGCCAAGGCCTGCTCTGTCCTCTGCTCTGACATAGATGGATGGGGCAGGTAATTATCACACATGTAGATTGTCATGAATAACATAGTGTGGCTTAGAGTGGAACGGGACAGATCGGGATCGCCGCCGGGGATCAGCTGTGGCGAGACGGATTGGGGCAATTTGGTGTATGTGTGTGAGTGATTCTGTGTGTGTCTGTGTGTGTGTCTGTGTGTGAGTGTTTCTGTGTGTGTCTGTGTGTGTCTGTGTACGTGTCTGTGTGTGTGTGTGTGTGTGTGTGTGTGTGTGTGTGTGTGTGTGTGTGTGTCTGTGTGTGCGTGTGTGTACGTGTCTGTGTGTGTGTGTGCATGTCTGTGTGTGAGTG